>NC_083772.1:12710322-13010322 GCF_963514075.1 Conger conger
TGTGACTCTCTCTCAGGACTGGCAGTGTGTGGCTGTGACTCTCTCTCAGGGCTGGCAGTGTGTGGCGGTGACTCTCTCTCAGGACTGGCAGTGTGTGGCTACGACACTCAGGGCAGGCAGCAGGCCAGACCTGTGGCAGCAGCTCTTCCTGTGCACACCATCTCCTTCTATGGAGCACCGCAGCGCGAATCGCTGATGAGCAGAGAGACAGGCAGTCGCTAGGAACCGCCCCGACTTCTCTGTGATCTTCCGTCCGCTTCTTGTTTTTTTTTCGCGCAGCTCTTTCATTCCTTCCCCAGCTGACCAAACAAAAGAAAAGCTGGCATCACTGACTCAAGGAGTTTTTACTCTGATGCCAGAATTGAATGCCAATATTTGTCTTTTTAACATAATGAAATTCCTGTTGGCCTTGTGCGCCAACCTGTTACTAACGTGCCCCGGGGCAAGGCGACGGGACCCCTGATTGGCTGAAGCTCTGAAACAGGCCAGTCTGGATCCTGCTTCTCCTTGCTTTGGTAGTAGAGCATTCTGGCTGTGGCAGGACCCTCAGAGGCTGAAAGCTGCGCTTCAGGGTCGCTGCCACCACATAGCAGCTCGGGTGCCAGAGCTTTGGGCTTCCGTGCGAGCAGTCTCCTGGGGTGGGAGGAAGAGGCTCATCATGCACGGGCTGCTGAACATCCGGAATGATCTGCGGGGTTGGCGCGGTAACCCGTGGGAGGCAGAGAGGTTTGGCTGCCAGGCAAGCTGAGCGACAGGGTTCAAGCTCCCCTGCGGCCTATGAGGTGGGGGGCATGAGCTGCTGGCAGTCCCCTAATTCCAGGTGGTCCCGGGTCCAAAGGTTATAGGTTTATCATGGAGGTCTATCCACAACCAGGCCTGCCGAATCCGTGCTCGAAAAGGTCCCAACCCCTCGTCCCCCCAGTCATCCCTGTATCCAGCCACTGAGCTCTTCCCACAAAAAGGTTGGAGAAACCAAAGCTACCTTTGCCTAACTGGAAAACTGGAAAAATCACATTTTTGCGGGTTTCATGATCAGCAGGCTCCATCCGAAGCTGCTTGCGGGCAATAGCTGCAGATGGGAGAAGAGCTTTTCTGGTCGGCCAGACAGCGTTTCTTCCAGGGCCGCAGACGGCCTTTAATGCCGAAGCGCCCACAAGCCCAAAAGCTTCACACCTCCATTACTTTAATAAGCCCCCGCACACCCAGCGCAGTTCCCGGCAGCGGAACATTCCAGAGCCAAGCCCAGATGGAGGGCTGTTACTATTCCGCCTGTCGGGGAGGAGCAGAACCGAGGGAGCTCGTTTCTAACCACGAGGATCACTAAAATTGACTGTCACCATTTTTCCCCCCCCAGAAGATGACAATGCGCCTTATGACCATAGTTCTGGAGCCTGTAGCAGGACCCTGCAGAGCTAAACCACCACACCGAAGGCTGCAAGAAGGCCCGTGAACACCAGGCTCGTCTGCAACCAACGCTCAAGGGATATGTCTAAGTGTGAAAAAGGCAGCTTACAGAAGAAGCGCGAGTACAAGTTTCTAACTGTGGGACAGTTCTCTAATAGTGTTCAGCCTGGCTACAGCTTCATCCAGCGCAGGCTTCAGAGCCTAGGTTAAGAGTCCAAGTGATTCCATCCTCCGCTCGGATGTGCTTTCCGGCATACTTCTGGAATTGCGTTGTCCAAGCATCACGTCACTTCCGCCCGGACGTGTAGCCCGTCTCTTTGCTCCTTACTGTGCCAGACTGTGCTGCTGCACACCTTTGCCTGCTGCCTCTCGTAAACACGCCATAAAAACACTCCAGCCGTTCCTGTGTTCACCTCCCGTCCGGCGCTGAGGAAGACGAAGCAGCACGGTGAGGAAGATACAGGCAGCCACGTTGATGGAGGAAGTCACGTGGGGGGGAAGAAAGATTTGGTGCAGATGTGGGCACAAGGGTTCTGGGAACTCTTTTACCAGCAGGTGATCCAGGATCATCTTACAGGCCCTTTATCTGAACCAAAGGCATGGCTGGTCTAGGATCAGTTCTCAAGCCGAGAAGCAGCAACAACAGTGAAGTGCAAGAATGACCAACTGCCACATTTCTAATGGCACTTCCATAATTGTAATGACAACTCACTACCACATTAACAAAGAATGCCTTCGGTTATGAATCCAAAATAATCTACTGCCAATACAGTAAAATGTGTGTTAAATCAAGTCTTACAGAGTTTATTTGTGTCCACTGTGTATTTTAGCAGATATGGCTACCGTCCTTTTGCATTCTCTCTGTTATTCAGACAAGGAGGAAGCAGAGAGGGCAACAGATAGAGAGGGCAATGAACCCAGACGTGGGGGGGGTCCTGTACAGACCCAGAGTTGGCCGCCCTATGGACTGCACCACACGTCTCACGGGCAGAGGATTGATTATGGTGCACACATAACTGCAGGCGCAAGCATTTTTCAGAGATGCCCTTCATGCACAAACCAAATATCCACCATGAATAAAAAAATGTGTTTTTGTTTATCCATGCTGCAGAACAACTGCACAGCTGGGCCCTGTTTCTAGGCCGCATTTTTGGCACAATCTCTGTTATACACAGTAAGGTTAATTAATTGTAAACTGCTAATTATCACCCTCAATAAGCGTTTACATAAAAACAGTGGGAGTCAAGTCAAGAGGGAGGACGCTGGAAAAGAGAGAGCACTGTCTTCCGTTCAGGAAAGTGGCCGGTTTTATCAACACCTTTAAAAACATTTTTCAATGACATTAAAAATAAAATAAATCTGCACTGCCACTGGATTTAGAAAAAATTGTGAGCTATGAACAAGGGGACAGTTTGCTTGAGTAAACAAGCGTTACATCCCAACAGTGACAACATTTGGATCACCTTAAATCAGAACAACCTTCACCTAACCCTTTCCCAAGCACCTAAACCAATCCCTAATCTAGCCTCGAACAAGCGTAACCCTGCTTTGAACTGTAAAATTTGAAGTAGGAAAAAAGAAAGAAAGTGTAACTGTCAAGATAAAACATTGAATTAACCACTTACTAGGTTTGTTATTTTCTTGACCTAAAACAAAATACCGTATTTAATGCCGAAATTAGTATTAATTTAAAAGCCCTTGAATCTAAAGTTCGAGAGCTTCCCACACAATTGACAAATTAACAAGCAATATTTCCCTTAAGAGCAAAACAAGTCTAGGCTACCGTCTTTAGGCTAAATTGGCTTTGCATTAACATGCTGTTGTTTATTCTTGGCCATGCAAGAGGTAGGCTTATACTTCTGAAGGTAGATCACAAAAATGTCACATTTATGTGAGAATACGATACGATAGCCAACAAATCATCAGTAAACTATCTCTTGCAGTGCACATGTATGCTTTATTGGCCAAAGCAAGACGCATGCAGGTGTAGCTTACAAGATAGGATTGTGCAGTGCCTAGTGACTCACACGTTTTCTCCTGAGAGCATCATGCATTTGTGTCCTTAATTATCGCTCTTTTTTTTTTTTTTTTTACGGTTTAGGTTGGGAACCAGTGTCACGGACAAGAGATGATTAGCTCTATTTAGCGCATTCATTTTCCACAGTGCCTCATTCTCGCCGTCTCCCTCCGTCCCCATAACTGCAGTGAAGACTGACACAAAACTATTGGTCTGAGGCTAAATGTTTTTTGCCATGATTTTCTAACATGCAGCCGAGGGTCATCTATTAAACAATGTCGGCAGCCTATAAGTAAACTAAAGGAAAAACAACATTGCAGCCGCGCAGGTAGGTCCCACAGCAAATCCATGTATTATACACTTGAATATGTGGATTTCAGATAAGTAATCCGGCTATATTATTGCAATCTCAACTGGCTGCACATCTGTTTTGGTTTCTGGTCCAAGTAGTGGAGCTAGAGATGGGCCGCATATTTGACACAAACTAACATTTCCCCTCCCCCCCTCTCCGTTACAACTATGCGAAGTTATGGTTACGGCCCTACCTCTCTCCCTTTTTTTTTCTTTTTTTTTTTTTTTACCAGTATGCTGTTAAGTCAGAAAAGACTTGGAACCAAACTAGGATGATGACACGGCAGAATTTAACTTCTTTTTTTTTTTTTTGGCACGCTACTGAGGGCAAAGCAAACACTCCTGATCACATGTCCTCTTCCAAGGCTGTGTTTTTCGTTCCTGATCCTACATGTATGTTAGCTTAACTTACAGGCAGGGCTGCATAAGCAGCTCCTTTCTATCCAGCACAGAACAGGACGGCTACTACAAAGAACCCAAACTAAGGGGAACTGGTACAGAACCTGTTCCAGTAAACACAGCTCTACTACGGATCAAACTGTATGATGCAACAGTGCCACACAAACCACATTTCAACTTGACTGCAGAAATAATTCAACACGGACGTAAAACAAGAGTCCAATCCATTTGTATTGAATTACATCAGTCACCATTTCGGGATATTCTCTATTGCTGCCGCGAGTTATGAACTAATCTTAACTGCCTGCCCTGAGACAAGACACACTGTTGATGGGCAATTTTGCCTCTCATACACAACTCTGTGGCACTATAGACTTAGGCAGGAACACACTGAAGTGTTCGAGTCAGTTTGCAGAAGTACCTGAATTTACGCCCCTTGCGACTGCTGACAGCAGCTGCGGTTGATGCATCAATCAACCGCACCGCAGACAAAGCAAAAACGTTCTTTAATGACAGGCACACAAAGCTAATGTTGAAAGGCCTCCGTACGTGGCAGGCTCAAGGTGACCATATCTTTGCAACTGCACTGAGTAAACACAGAGCGCACCGATCTGACTAAGGCAAAATATTTCACGGTTTAAGTTTTCTATTGTTTATTTAATGTTGGTGCCAATGCCTCTGTCTTGCACACTTACAACGCAGGTCTGGCACCGCAGATTAACCAGGATACGGCCAATAAAACGAAGTAGGAACACCCTGATAACGAGTCAAATTAGAGCATCAGGTGATGACTTTTCTAAGTCCCCGCAAAGGTGCTACGTAAGACAACAACATAAACCAAACGGTCTTTCCGCCGGCTGCACTCAAATCTCTCTCCACCATTACCCTACATTTCTCTTCATGCTTCAGGAGACGCCCAAATCAAGGGCATGCGGATCAACCCAAACTCAAACCGGGCACATCAGCATTTTCCCAAACCCACTTTAAACACAAAGCAGTTGGCTTCCAGACAGCCCAATTTGTTAACCTCCATTGAGGCAACAGACACAAGCTAAAAAACAAACATGCACTTTGACCTCAGAGACATAGATATTAACTGATAATACATTATAATACAGTACATTACATTGACAAACATGAGATATTGGGTCCACCCAGATTGGCTCACAAACCTGTGAAGAGGAAGGCACATTCTCATTAAATGACATCTATGGGGAAATGCAGGATCATGTTTGTTGACGCTTCACCAAAGATACTTAGCAAACACAAACATACAAACAAGCCCACATTATTTCTGTTGTAATTCTCAGCTACCCATGTGACTGAGCAAGATAATATATCACTAGAAGTTAATATGGTCTTGAAGCTCCTGAGTATAAATAAGCTTGGGATGCAAACTATGGAAACACTATGGTTGACACCATTAGCAGATATTTCACTGACCATAGAGCCCAACACGACAGCTCCACTTCTCATTACAGTGAAAATGAAGACTGCAACCAAGTTTCCACATTCATCCTCAAGATTGTCAGATGAGGCATTTCTTGCTATAACAACCATATTTTAAACATTCAGGTCACAAAATTAACACTATTCTAGACATGTGTTGCATGCTCACATCATTGGCAGAGCTCAAGCCCACTGCAATACCCATCAGCCTCTACAATAATCATCTGTCTCTACGTCGCACTGTGGAGGCCGCACAGGAAATGGGGACCTAGTGTTAAACAAACAACTTGACAACATCAAGGAAACTGGTTCTACAGGGGTCAAAGTTTAGAGCGCCATAGACAAGCTGCAAGTCCAGCCACAGTACAATGCTTACCTGACTGATATGGCCTGACTTCATCAGGATTCATGAGAAACCACCATTAGCTATGCAAGTAAATGTCCATGTTAAAATGCAGAGAGAGAAGGGAACAGGGGTGGAAGGGGAGAGAGAGGAAGATTGCTGGCTTACCATGCCTCCAGGGGTCTTTTGGCTCCACGGCTCCAGAGACAATGTCTTCATCTGAGGGGAAAGTAACCTTCTTGGCCCCTTGTTTGTGTTTCTCACTTTCATCAACAACAGAGGCAGGAGATGTAACTTCCCCTTTAGAAGAATCACAGGGTAGACTGGCATCTTTATTTAAGGGCTTCTCAGACCCATGTGTGTCATTGCCCATGGAGGAGGCCGCTGTAGGAAGACCGGACACGTTTGAGGCACTCTCAACCCCGCTCCGGTCGCCTTCCTGGTTCAGGGACTGAGATTCCAGCATTCCACTTTCGTCAAGAGTCAAATCCACCCCTATATCCATGTCCTCTCCAATCCCCGTAATCCCAGCTTGAAACTCGGGTCGTGGTGTTCCGGAGTTTGCATCGCTCTCACCCTGAAGCTGTTGGTCATTGGAAGCACTATCCAAACCGGAGCTTGTGATATGGGATGCGAGAGGCGCGCCACTGTTCCCAGTTAACTTATCAGTCTCCAAACCATCGCCTACCCTAACGCCTTCGTCGCCCCCACAGCTGTCATTTATCCTGGCTGGCAAAGGGGTGTCCACAGCCTCAGTTTCAATGCCCAGTTTCCCCGCGTCGCCATCCATCACTTCAAGACTATTGCGAGGCATGATTTCTTCCGCACTGTTTGTGGTATCTTCATTGACGGTTTTCTTCGTTTTGGCATTACAAAAATCTAAGATTTCCTCCTCGCTATTCATCTTCTCATTTCTATCTGACAAGAACAGTTATTTTTTCACTTCCCAAAACAAGATTGAACTATTATGTCTGTGTTTAGGCTCAACACTAGCTAAGATTGCTGATTAATTTGGAAATACAACTGTTAGCTGTGTGTTCAGCGCGAGAATCTTTCAAGACAAATAGCTAAGGTTACTTATTATCTCAAAATAGCCAACGTTAATTTTAAACTGTACACGTACTCTACATTAGCATCATATCGTTTCTTGGGTTTCGGATGATCGAAGTGTAACATGAGTAGTAGTTGGAGTGAATATATATTTTCCGTCGATTTTCTTTAGTAGGGAATTTCGCCCAAATGCAACTTGCTATTCAACTTGCTTAGTTAATGCAGTCCGTTAGCAAGATATCTAGCAACGTTGCAGGTCAAAAACAGAGTTGGCAAACTGTTTGCTGAACGACAAAGTAAGTATGCCAGCAACCTATCTGTAGCTATTAAGTAACCTGCAGGATAGCTATTTTTTCTTAGCTCCAGCTCAAACAATATCCTGCTAGCAAGCTATCCAGCTAAAATATTAATACGCACGGAAGAAACAATAACAAAGACGGACAAATGAACGACACACAGACACACAGCCAAAGAGGCTGATATTATACCTCAAGTGAGTGTCATTTTGCTGGTTTGTTCTGTCGGCACTGTTAGCTAGCTAACGTTAGCTAGCTAGCTAACTTGCACGCTTTGTCTAATCAGTGAACTAGCTAGCAGGCTATGCTAGCTTCCAGCAAAATGTCTCTCTATAGAAGCAATGCCCAGCTCGACATGTTTGTTATTTAGCGAGCTAGCTGTTTAGTACAAGTCACTACACTTTCGCTTAGCTTCAGATTTTGTTTAGCTATAACTAGCTAACTACTGTTGTTTCTCAAGTCTGTCAACGATCTGTCTTAGCTGACAGGCTAACATGCAATTACAGTTTTAAACGACCTGACATAACAACTCGTTCGCGGTGCTTACATTACTGGATGGCTACTAGCTAACTAGCTAGCTTGCGTTAGCTACTCCAAGTCTCTCATGCGCTTGAAAAGTGACACACAGGCCACTTCTGTCGCTTTTACTCTCAGGTTAAATGTATATATTTTTTGCCAACCTGGCTTTCTGTCTGCAACTGAAACGGTTCAAAAGCTTCCCGTCTCTCATTCACACACATCGCACCACAGTCCACGGCTAAGTACAGAAAAACAGAATCGTCATAGGTAGCTGCCTAGCTAGTCACGGAGCATCAGTTTCATTGGCGCTAGCTAGCTAGCTAGTACAGTACAGGCTGAGAAGTGTATTCCCACAAATGGCTCCAACGCTGACGTGCAATTAACTCCTCTCGAAAATTCACTTTCTCAAAATAATACATTCAAACTGTTTTTCGCTACAGTTGTCCACAGCGACGCGAAAACAGAATCTAACAAACTAGCTACAGATATTTTAATTATCTCCTACGCCTGCTTACTCGTCTCAAACTACTGTTTGTTGTCCACACACGTCCATACGTCATCGAAATCGCAGCGGATAGAGTTTTGGGGTAGCACTTTCGCGATTGCAAGTTGCAACGTTTCATTGAGTATTGCAGGCCTACCCATTATTATAGCTTAAGTGGTAATTAAAACAGAACAACAAGGTATATTTGTGATTAAAATATGAGCTATGTATTTCTGCACACGTGCTTATTTATTTTCTAGTCAGGACTATACTGTTAACATTGAATTGGCGAATCATCGTAAGAAGCCCTATTGCATGTATGTACAATACTGACACACGTTTGACATGTGGTTTGGGGTGTGTGGCTGAGGAGATCTCTTATGGATACGTCTTCCTCATCATACAAATTATGTCTACTTTAACAGGACCAGCACACTCTTAATAGTAAAATTAATAAATGTAAGATAATTCCTCAGAATTAATTTAATTTCAAATTATCTTTATGGAAAATACATTTTATTTTATTAAAACGTGAATCGACAAGACAGAGACACCATCATGATAGCGGAATCTGGAATTGTTTCCGCCTTACTTTTGAATTATGTTCAATAGATAAGTTAAGTCTGAATGCAATATTTGTAACAAAATTATTTTTGTAGTAATATGTTGTGATCTTGACATCATTGACACCCTCCACCCATTATGAATTAATCTGCACTCGCAGCAGCCAGGAGACAATTGATAATCGTATGTTTTATGATATGATCCTGTGCATCACGCATGTCTCGTGTTGCTGTTGATAATGCTTAGGCCTATTCTTATTATTATATTATTATAATTCATTTCGACGAGTTACAAAATAAAATTCTCGTGTCTAAGAGTAGCCTACGTTGTGTGGGAAAAGACCAAGCAAATAGGCTGAATCTACACTTTTAGAGTTACTTAGGCCTACGTAGCTACAATGTTACCAAGACGCAAAATAAATAGAAGAACACGTAAGCATTAAGCAGGTACAGTAGCTATTAGAGCGGCGCGTTGCTTACATGTTATTCATTCAAAAGGGCCCGTGAAATGCTTCTGTTATTAATCCTGACGGACAGTAAATGTGACGTCAGTTGTAATCCTCAGATATATTTCACAATCAGACAAAAGAAAACACGAGGTCCTTTCGGTCTCGGCCCTCTGTTGTCATATGTGTTTATTGTCAGGGCCTCGAGAAATGAAAGGATACGCAAATAATTCAAATTAAGTAAGAGTAAATTCTCAAATTGTTCAAAATGTTTGAACAACATGTGGGTATATGGTCTCTTCAACAAAAATACTGAAATTCTTCTTCAAATAGCTTTCTATTGATTCAACATCACGGAATGATGGAAACATAGATAACCAGCTAGGTAGAGGAAATGTGTTAGCATCATTCCCTTCACTTAAATTATCCATAGCCTAAGCATATAAAGAACAATCAAATTTGTGAAAACTTTGAAAAATTGTGAAAAATGTATTTCTTCTTAATAGCTACACGTGGTAAAAATCTACAAATATTATTCATACAATTATACAATACTTTTTTGTAAATTTAGTTTCTTTTCAAAATGATGCCTAGAAATTATACATTTTGTCTAGAAACGAAAGCAACTCGAATTTACTGCAAAACAAACCCTCTGACAGCAATGGCGGAAGTGAAGATTTAACTAATTAATTTTGTGTCAGAATTGTGTTGGAATTGGAAGTTTTGTTCAATTTTATTCAGTATATTTGTGCCTACTCTAAATTAATATGTGTCAGAATTGTGTTGGAATTGGAAGTTTTGTTCATTACATTACGTTACATTACATTACGTGGCATTTAGCAGACGCTCTTATCCAGAGCGACGTACAACAAAGTGCAAATCAATCACAAGTGCAAAAGTAGACCTGAGAGGACAGTACAGTTCCGAGTCCTAGTGTAAACATACAGAAATTCAGAACCCTTGAAGAGTACAATCAGCTTTCAAACTAGCATACCACTGTTGGCAGCTAGAATACAACAACAGCCAACAATACCTATTCAATTTTATTCAGTATATTTGTGCCTACTCTAAATTAATATGGTCATTCATTCATTCATTATCCTAACCCGCTTATCCTGAACAGGGTCACAGGGGGGCTGGAGCCTATCCCAGCATACATTGGGTGAAAGGCAGGAATACACCCTGGACAAGTCGCAAGTCCATCGCAGGGCACACACACCATTCACTTACACTCTCATACCCATGGGCAATTTAGACTCTCCAATCAGCCTAACCTGCATGTCTTTGGACTGTGGGAGGAAACCGGAGTACCTGGAGGAAACCCACACAAACACAGGGAGAACATGCAAACATTCGAACCCAGGACCTGAGGCAGCAGTGCTACCCACTGCACCATCTGTGCCGCCTAATATGGTCATAGCAGAAGGAAAAAAGTTAGGGAGAGCTAATATATCATAATTTTACAGGGAAGGCAACATGTGCACATAATAATAAGCTGATACAAGCCCTGGTGTAATTGTACAAAAATATATAATACAAGAAGAAAAGGTCCGTAATGACAATAGATAACAGTAAACACACTTTCCTTTTTTCTCCTTTTCTCGCGTGGAAAAAGACCATCTGATTTAGCCAAACATTCTTAGACATTCAGCTAAGAATTAATTGCAAAGGGGTGTTTCCGTTTACACAAGTGGGACACTATCATCACAGAAGCAATATCCATATGGATGCCTGCTGTCATACTTGCAATAGCAAGCGCATAGTGTGTGAATGAAACAGGCCAGGAGAGGGCAGTGTTTTTCTAATTTTTCTTTCTTCGTGTCGCATACAGTTGTTATGATATGGCGCATAATGCATGATCAGCCTGAAACAATGTACTGTACCATTCCTGGCTTCATTCAGTCCGCAATCAATCAAAATGACCCCCTCATATGTACCCCTTTCTATGTTTTGTTTGTTTGTTTGTTTGATATGCTTTTTGCTTTGCAGAAGGGAAACAATTGAAAGACTACTACCCAGTTTAAAATGGCTTTAGGCCCACAGACTCAGAATGGAGTAGAAATAATGAAACAAACACATTTTAATAGATCAAATTAGAAAAACTTGTGAATATTACACTTTAAAAATCCATCTCATGGTTTTCCTGGTTTCTGCCATTATTAATGAGCTGCATTGTCGTTGCCAATCTCTTGGTTGCCATGTTTGAGGAAACCCAGCTGTATTCCTTTGTGTGTTTTTGATTCTGTAACATCACAGCCCCCCTATAAATATAATAATAATAAAACAGCAGACCATGGTATTGTATCTGGCTTCTGGCTTATAGCAACATCAAAAGGCACGTCTGGAACCATCTGAAGGCTTGATCCTGGACAAGTATAACACAGTACGCTATTTCATTTGTAGACCTGAATTTATTGATACCCTTGATAAACATGAGCGAACATGGCTGTATAATGCAGCCTATGAGCTATATTGTATTCACACACACAAACATACAGGGAGAGAGAGAGAGAGAAAGAGAGAGCGAGAATAGGATGGTGAGAGTGAGCAGTCATTGAGTCGTACATATCACAGGATTTTCTTCCACAAGAGTCATCTGTTTAAGCTGTTTACTACATATCAGGTTAAATTTATTCAAGAGATAAAAATAATTCTCCCAAGGGCAGACAGTTTTTTTTTTTTTTTAAATCAACAAATCCTTACAGAGAGAGAGAGGGCTCGGTATAGTATATGTATATGCAGTCATTTATGTTATTTTACAGCTAATATATATTTTTCCAATGACAAAGCTCATTGTTGAGGATAAATAATACTAAAATTGAGTTTAGATTGATGATTATGCACACTGCTATCTCTCTATGGTATTATTAATTAATTATACTTTAAACACTGAATAATTTTTGTATCAATTTCAGTAGTAGTGTATTTCAGTAGTAGTGTACTTGACTTCTGCAATGAAATAAACCTTTGGGTTGGACTTAGTTAAATGGTTTGGTTAAGTTTGTTCAAGGATTGGATCCAGGGTCATTTGAGGTTGAGGTTAGGATCATGAGAATCATATTATTTCAGAACACCATGAAACACAACTAGCCATTATACCTTCATTAGTATCCATAGTACACAGGGGGTATGTTGTGTAACTGCAGCTAGTTAACAAAAACAATAATACTCTAAAGTAGGCCCCATGAAAACAGTGGATTTTATAATGTTAGATCCTCAGGGAAAGAAGGACCAATTCTTTCCTTTGAGTGGAAAGCCACCACTGGAGGCATATTTAAAATCAGGGGTGGACATTTGAGCCTGACTAACCTCAGTTTCAGTGCCCTTGTCTTCCAAGAAAATTCTCTTCCCATCCTAGCATAGGAACAATTTATGAACCATCACCCCACCTCACGGTATGGTTCTCCACCAGCCCCTGGGGAAAAAATACTAAGCTGAATAGGACCCTGTGATTGGCTGGGAGCTCCAAGTTATACTGTGCTGTTGCGGGGGGGACAAAACGTGTGTGCTTGTAGCCAAGGACGGTTTCCGGCTTCCCCCATTGCAGCCAGAGAGGGGGGCAGTGCACTCGTTGCTGGGGGAGCCCAATGCACCCCGACAGCTATAAACACTCAGACGCGGCAACCAGTAGGATTTACCGGTGCCTTGACTTCAGTCCTTCAGCCCTTTTTTTCCCCCTGCCCTTTGTTTTATGGCAAAGTCAGATGAGGACTTCTGTGCCTGAGCTGGGGGGTGGGGGGGGGGGGTGGAGGGGGGTGGGGGGGTGGGGGGGTGGGCTGAGGGCGATCGTGCAAGGGGGGGCGCCGGGGAACGTGTCTTTTAAAATAAAACAAATCCGAGGGTCGATAAACTGATCTGTTTCCCACTCGTGAGGAACCGGTGCTGGTGGGAAAAGGAGAGGCGATGGGCCGCCACGCTGTGTCACACCGCGCTCCGCTCCGCCCACTCCATCTCCCAGCCCCGGCCTACTTCCTTTTCCTCCCGGGCCTTCAGACGGTGGGCCCCGTGCCCGGCCCCGGTTCCTCACTACGGAACGTTCTGGAGGCAGCCATTCAGAAATAATGAAGTAAGCCAATTCCCCCGGCACACCCCGGCTGCCAGAAAACCTGCTGCTATTCAAACAAGCACGAATTCACCAGCAAGGGGATGAGTGTAGTGCTTGAAGGATATCTTAAGGCCTGGCTGTAGTCCTGTGTCTTGGCCGGGCTCTCAGCTTCCGTGTGGGTGTCATTCTCAGCGGCTGTAGATGAAGGCCACGCTTCCAGGGGATGGATCCCAAGGGGCTGTAAACAATTTAGGGGCCCGTTATCATGGTTTCTAAGAATGCTCTCAAATATGTAAAATAACTTCACAACCATATTTAATACCTCCATGTGAATCATATTCTCTGCAAGTCAGACAAAGCCAGTATTTTGTTCTTTTTTTATGATTGTGTGTGTGTGTGCCCAGTGCTGGCACAATTTCTGAAAGCACTGCACTTATTAATAGATTTTGACAGTTACTTGACAATACTTTGCAACAATGTGTCTTTTTGGCATTATACATATAGTGTGTAATACATGTAAATGTTAATCAACAATATGCAAAAATGAAGAAATAATGTGCGGAAAGCAATAATAATTACACATTCCTATACCATATGAATTAGTTCATACTTACATAATAGCGCAGCCTAATATTGCTGGAAATATTATCAACCGCTTGAACATGTTTTTCTTTGTTCTGTATTTTTATGTATAAAATCATAATATCCATGCAAAGACAAGCATATTTATTTCAAGTCTGCATTGGTATAATGTACATACAATATAATGTGCAATATAATGTACAATTTGCAATATGATGTACATTTACTAGTTTATACCAAGGGCAATACTCTGTATTTATGTATAAGATGTACAGTACCTACATTATGCCTCCATTCTCCCCCACTGTGGCTCGTCCCTGACATAACTATTACACAAAGAGCAACAAATTAAGCCAAATTCCTTGGATGCATCAAAACATACTATATGACCAATAATGTCCCAATCCTGAATCATGGTGAGTCTCTTTATCAACTGAGGCACTAATATACCTCTCTTTAGGACTTTCACAAAAACTATAAAGGGGTTTTTCAGGGCCAGTTGGAGTGAAATGTAAGGTCTAAAATGACAAATTGACACAGTGTCCCCATGGTGTCCCCATGGTGTCTTCACTGGGACTGCGGGGAATAGCTTACCTGAAAAGCTCTCCGCCTGAACTGCTCGGGTGTCTCCAAAGGGAGCGCTCCACAAATAAACTCTACATGTACAGCACTGGCAAAATAATTACAAACAAGACCTTTGATCAGATCTGATTTACAGCCGTGCTCTTCATTATCATGTTTTATGATAATATGCCATAAACATGGCAGTTACGGTTGCCGTATGTGCCGCGTTGCCATGATAACTGCTAACACACCACAAACATGGCTAGCCTTAGTTGCCGTGCGGAGGGAGAGTGCCGCGTGGGGTGAATTATGTGTGTGGGAGTATTTGAGGTTGCTAAGGGGGAGACTGTTTGCATTCGATGTTCTTGTGTGGTGGGCCTTGGAGTTGCTCTTAAAGGAAAGGGGCTCACTAATTAGGATATATTGAGGAACCTCTGGCTGACAGGATAGGAGGGGCCAAGCCAGAGCTTTAACATGGGAGAGAGTGCGCTAAACCCCCGTGTCTCATTTTAGGGGGCCGAGGCACCCGCAGTAGCTCCTGGAGCTGGATGAAAAGAGGCAGGTGATCCATCAGAGAGAGGGAGGGGCGTGGGGCTTTGGGAAGTGGGGGGAGGACGAGAAGGATGGCCTTCCTGTGAACAGGCACGAGACATGCATATCCGCTGGGACATGGGAAAGGAGATGCCTAGACAAGACCTGCTGGAGACAGAGAAGGTACAGGAAGTGAACACTCAGCCATCTCCTGTGCACTGGTACTGTAAACACACGTTTGAGTGCTCAGTGCTAAAGTGCAGAAAACACACACAAGGTGCTCAAACACACACACACACACACACACACACACACACACACACACACACGTATGCCAGCTCCATGTCTATTTGAGTTCCTCATGTCCTGGAAGTGGACGGCAGAACTCTTGGAAAGTTCTTTGGCGGGCAAGTTCAGAAAAATGTCTTTCCAGGTAAAATAAGACGCAAGGGCAGCAGAAGAGTGGGATGGAAAGGATTGGTTTCTGGGGGTCCGTGAGAAAGAATGCCTCAGTTGGAGGGAAGTCTGAGTGGCGGTCTTGCCGAAGCAGGCCTGCTGATCGCTAACACATGTCTGCAGGGTTTTCACATCAAGTGCTTTTTTTCCGCCCTTCATTTTGAAAACACAGCTTGAACCCACAGAGGTATAAAATTATTCAATGATTTGCCCTGCCACTGAACAGTTGAATGTGGGGACTGAGTAGGAGCAATGCTTTTATTTATCTGCCACACCATTGCTGTCAGTTTTTTTGCTTTTTGACCCTGTCTCTGATCCGTCTTTCCGATCTAGAACCCCGGTGGGCTATTCTAGAGACAGGTAAATTATGCCGGGATGCATACAGGCAATGCAGGTGGGCCATGTCTTAAAGTGATTTAACACTGCTTTTTACATTTTATCCCATGTCATGTTAAAATTACAGTAGCACATATTCTCTATGTGTATTTATATGTGTTAAGCCTAGTCTTGTCGCAAAACAATTATATGAATAGCTTTTCAAAAAATGCCTTGTCAAAAACACACACAGACAGGGCGTTAAAGTATGTATTCATTGGACTGTTCGACCGGTGAAATCTCTCTCTCTTGCTCTCTCTCTCCCCCTCACATTACTTCCTTAACTCACACAGATGCAATGGCCCCTCCACCCCCTGAAGTTCTTTAAATATTTATTTCCGTGTGTGATCTGATTTTAAAGACTTCCTGTTCCCAGCATGCTTTCTTCCGTGTGACCAGTCACTGGCATGTGGTCTCAACCTGGGAGAGGAGGAGTACGAGAGCAACTCACATCACATTGTGCTGCCCCGAAGCTGCAATGCCCCGGTGTCTCAACTGCCCCAGTCTTAACTGCCCCAGTGTGTAATTATCCAATTAACCAATGAACAACATGGCAGCTCTCAAAAGATTGTTTGCTGTTTCAAATATAAAAATGTATAAAAATTCAAGTGTTTCTACTACTAATTGAAATATGTGGTATATTTACAATGAGCATCTTACTGTTGTCCTTATTTCATTTGGGGGGGGGGGGGGGGTCTTGTTTTGGAGTGAGTTAAAGTACATGTGCGGAGTGCCACTCCCTCAAATGCAGATGGAGGTTTTGCTTTTGTTTGGCATGTTGTCATCTGTTCCACACTTTCGCCCTTCTTCTCGTTGGTCATAGCATTCAATTAGCATGTCTTTCCACAATGGCCATGTGGGTCATTAAGGAAAAGAGAGTCTGCCAAATGTCTGAGACAAAGACAGATTGTGTTGTGGAGCACAAAGCAGAGGATCCCTCTCTCACAGGTGGTCTTAGTAAACTGTGCTGCTGAACTATGCGGCACACAGGAAAACCATCTCATCCTGCAGTTGGCTCCAAACCCTCCCCACCCCTCCATCCCCCCATCCCCGTCCTGTTTCTCTGCGGCCTCCTCTCGGATGGATGTCCCTGGCATGGGTTATGTCCCCTGCTGTCCCCGGGTATAAAGATGCTCCTTCAGGAGCATGGTAGGAAAGTTATCTTCCCAGTGTAGGACCTTCAGATCCGCATGTGGAGGGGTGAGACACCCCCCTTCTACCACCCCCGAAACGGTCTGGAAGTCGAGCAGCCACATAACATCAGTGAGGGCTTGGTTTTCTCGTTCTGGCCCAGAACAGTGATTTATCTTATTGCTCGCACACTCAAACCAAAAAAAAAAAAAGAATCAGTGGGGGGAAAATATTCTGAGGGTCTAATCTTAGCTTTGCAGAAACCTTGGATGCCTCTCAGCCTGCAGTGAAGCTAGGCTTCCCCCTTAAACTTGGGATAGTGGGAATAAGTTTCAGTTGGCCGCTTACCAACTGGTGCATGACATGCTGTCTAGCAGTCAACTGAATGAATAATTACTAGGCCTCGGTACAATTGTGACGTTACGTGCTCAGGCAGACTGTGCACGGAGCTGGAGTGAGTAAAATGGGGGATTTGAAAGGGGACACCTGCTGTGCAGTAAGAGGGAATATGCACTTATCAGATGTGCAGTCGTAGGAATTTAGCTATCTAAGAGATCGTCTCAGAGTACAGTGGCAGGTCTTCTTCAGAGGCTGTAATTCCCTGTTACTGAAATCACAGCCCCGTTGCGCCAAGAACTGCTGGTTTTCCACCCTCCCTTTTCCTCTGAGTCCTGGATGTGAAGACAGCGTGGCCAATCAGCAGCACTAATTGTCCAGTTAATTGCCCGGGAGAAAAGAAAACCTGGGCCTGATTTGGATTTGAGGGCCAGATTTAAGTATCCGTGTTGTAGTGACAGTACATGACTACAGAATGCGTTCCACATATGAAAGCCGAGCAGATTTGGTATGTTTTCAGTGGGTATGTTACTTATAGCTATACTGCTAGCAATGTTACACAACCTTTTATATGAAATACAGTTCTACATCCAGATGCCCCCCCCCCCATATGGGGACTACTGTTACTGTTTATAGTTATGGCTGGGTAATTCACTTGCATTTATTTAAGTCTGGGGGAACTGAATTCAATACAACAGCAAGCATGCTAGCTATGTGTAGCCAACTCGACTAACAAAGTTACTATCATGATTAGTTATGTGCGATTGGTATGATTCGGTCTTCACAGCCCAGTTCTCAATGAATAAATACCGAATTAGGAAAAACACAAAATAGCTGCAACTCCACTAGAGAGAAGCTACTGTCACAATAAAGATGTTTCTGCACGCTACGTGGTGTGCTAGTTCTGTAAAGATCATTTTAACACTGCCATGCATGTTTCTAAATTGTTATTTGAAAAACGGTATACATGCAGACCTCTGATCTCCTCTCCTCTTCACTTGACATCAAGCGTGATTCTTGTGCTCAGTGGAAGTATGGGTGGGGTTGAGGACAGAGGATTGTAAGGCCACAGCAAGGCCAAAACTCCTGCATAGTATGTCTATAAGCCTCAGTTATGTGCAGGTTCAGTGTTCAGAAAACGTTCACCTCAGAAGACTTGATATTCTCCCGAGCGGCTTGGTCAGTAACCTGCAGTGAGTGCAGGTTGAGTCACAGATGTGAGCCTGGCCATTGGCCAGCTCTGAACAGGATTCATCCTGACGGACAATCTGTAGTGTCTGGATTTCTCAAGTTACCATGTTTCTAAAGTCATAACATGTCAGGCCCCTGTAGGCATGCAGCCAGTAGACTTTCATGACATAACATGACATAAAATGACATAACAGGACATGACAATGAGAACGTTCCGCCTAACAGTTCTTTCCATTTTCCTACAACTAAAGGGTACCTTGTGCTCACCCTTTACCCAGAAACTAGATCGTATTTAGCACCGTATTAAGCCTGAACTTGAAAACTCCCAGAGTTTCTGCCTCTTTTACATTACCCTCCAAGAGATTCTATATGGCGACTACTCTACTCTGTGTGAAGAAATTCTTCCTTGAGATGCTGTCGCATAATAGCTAGCTCTCCTGTGGTACTGTGTGTACTGCAGTGCATTAGTGCACAGATAGTGCACAGATAGCAGTGTACTCCCTGGTTTTTCATGGCAGGGAGCACATCCTAATGCATATTCCTGACAGGTAGTGTGTAAAACAGTGGCTTGTGTTCCGGTGCAGGATCGGACACAAGCCATCAGCAGGGCCTGCAGAGACATAACAGCCAACAAAAATAACTGGTGAAAACAAAGGATGAGACAAGGAATGAGAGGAGGAGAGCAAAAGAAAATGACAACGAGCCGCGTTCTCGTCACGGTAGTTCCAGGGGGTCTGAGGAGCAGGAGGTTATCTGGCAAGAGCAGGAGCCATGGACAGTGTCCTCCAGCTGGAGGAGAACCTCTGGATCGTGCTACCCGATCCTCCCGTGCAGTGTCAGCCCAGCGGCTTTCCGCCGGCGTAATCAGACCTGGTGGGGCGCCGCGGGGCGCTACGGGCCTTTCCATCGCGCTGTCCTCACCCCATTTCCACACTGCCCCCTCCTGGCCCCACCGCTCAACAGCTCTGCCTCCGCAGGATTTGTATTCCCTCCATTTTTCTCTCTCTCTCTCTCTCTCTCTCTTTCTGTCTCTCTCCCTCTCTCTCTCTTTCGCTCTGTCTCTCTCTCTCTCTCTCTCTCTCTCTCTCTCTCTCTCTCTCTCTCTCTGAAAAGGGCTCGCCCGAGACACATTACTCTTCACACCTTGAAGCCTGGTGGGACAGTGCTCACGATGGACACACATTAACACGCTTGAGACGAGCTCCGGGATTTCACACTGACCTCCTGACCTGCAAGACAAGTGCTGTTGATGTTGGAATCCTCTGAGATCACAACCTGCGCCTCTTACAAAGAGACTCACAAGGCTGCGGTTCTGGAGGGGAGAGGAGAGGACGAGCAAGAGAGTGATACTGAGACAGCAGAAGAGAGAAAATCCGAGAAAGTGAGAGAGGTTCAGAGAGTGTGTGAGAGATTGAGGGAGTGTGAGAGAGCAAGAGAGAGATTGGGAGTGAGAGAGACAAACAGAGGGAGGGGGGGAAAAGAGTGAAGGAGAGACAGGCAGAAAAATTCAGAAAGAGAGGGAGGACACAGGGAGAGAAGGGAGGAAACCGGCAGAGGATTTTGAGATTGGGCAGGGTTCGGCCTGGAAGTGTTTACTTGGGCCGGATAGATTCACAGATGTTTAAAGTGCTAATCTGATGTCGATGCCAGGCCTTTATTCTCTTCCGTTTCTTCTTTTTTCTCCCTGCAGTCGAGTTTCAAGGGGAAGAAATGCGTTTTAATGTTCCTCCGGAGCACAGTGTTCTCTGGCCAGCCACTGCTGGCCGTTACTCACAGGCCTGTTGTCGGCTGTGTTTTTCAGGGAAGGGGACATGTGCAAATGCAATGATACTGCTTTGCATGAATGAAAAAAAAGAAATAAATAAAAAATAAAAAAAACCAAACAAGAGCTGCCAAAAAAAGTGAGCCGGGGTTTTGAACGTCCTTTTTTTGTTATGTCCCCCTTGGTGACCATTCATCAGATTCAATGAACTCTTTATTTTATTTCATGAAGTTATTTTATTCATTCTGTACTTTATTTTTTTGAATTTATTTCTACTGTACACTGTACCTGACAATCAAAATGTTATTGTTACAGTCAACAAACAGATCATGGAGATCCGATTGCCCATTTTTCATACGTGAAAATATTCCTTGGCTGGTTTTTTGTCTCGCCAGAACAAGGGATCTCAGTGTAATGCAGGGGCCGTACTGAAGTGCAGTGGCTGTTGCGTGAAACTCAAGCGACGCTCACCTAGAGAAACAAACCCATGTGCTTACCCTAACGACGGAAACAAACTCCTTCTATTACCTTGTGGATTACCAGAGGACTGTGTTGTGGGTCCAGTTTCATAAATGTCTGAAGCTGGACTCGTAGCGCATGTGGAAAAGTGACAAGCGACGTAGCGCGAATGCTTTATCGCCGCTGCGAGACCGGCGAGCCGGGTGCCCGAGACGCCGCCTCGGACTTCAGCTCGACAAATGCGCTCTGACCGCGAACCGAATAAATGCGTTGCCCTTTCAGATCCATTACCAGGCGAACATGGCCGGCTGCTGAAGCCGCTGTTGTGATTGTAAGCCTGGTACGGTAAAGCCGTGATTTGTTGTTACGCCCGCTGCTCTCACTCCTGCGATTACACGCGGGAGGGGGAGGGGGAGGGGATCTTCAGTCCACGGTGGGGTCTGAAAGCTGAATGTGAAAGTAGTAAAATGCGTTGCGCTACAATTCCATCCTGGCAGCGTGTTCCCCCCCCCCCCCCCCTCCTGTCTGTTCCTGCTACGGGCTCCGCAACATCTGGAGAAGAGTGACATTGGCAGGCGTAAACAGCCCAGCAGATGTCCTGAGGTTCCCTCTCCCGTTCTCACCCAGGATCACTCCGTTTCCCTCCTTCCTTTCATCTTTGCTTTCGATTGTTTATTTCCACGTTCGCTGGCCGTTTCCGCGGGATCCCGCAGGTCCCGCCGGTCAGGTGGAGAGTTGGAGGAGACCTGTGGACGGTCGGCCATTTTGTTTTCGGTGGGGGGAAATGAAACCACGCCCGACTCCCACTCAGCTTTTGAAGTGTGTCCTCATTACACCTTTACTGTGCCAAACTGAAAGCCGTGATGATGTGACTGGGGGTTAGTTCCCCCCCATCCCCCCCGCAGTTTTACAGCCTCTCCCCCTTCACCTTTCTCCTCACATGCAGCACAATTGTCATTAAATAATGTGTGATAAAGACATCATCTCCTTCTATGACACTCCTCCCCCGTGCATGGCCCCTCTCAGTCCTCTGCCTTAGTAAACATTTTGTTTAAGACGTAACCAGAGGCGGGGGGGGGGGGAGGTAGAAGAGAGAAAGATAGAGCAGAGAGAAAAGGAGGAGAGAAAACAAATGCAATTTCCAGGCAAAGTAGGGAGGGTGTCCTCATCGCTAGACACCTGTACAAACATCATTTTTCATCCGGGGCTGTGAGGAATGACTGTGCCACTGCCTCTTCGGGAGAAGCAGGAGGTTCGAGTGCAGAGCTAAGTCTTTATCCAGCCCCTGCACCGCCCCGGGGGCTGCCAGGAATCGGGAATCAACCGAGAGGGGAGAGGAGAGAGGGAGCGACGGAGAGACCACCAGCCTTCCGTAGAGTAAACCCTGTTACCCTCCCTCAAAAAATACCCAAAAACTCGGGCGATATCTTCAACAAACACTTTACAGTGTGGTCAGTCCAGCCCGACCAGCCCCAATTACAAGAGGGCCTTCATGAACAGGTGGGCCTAGATATTAGAACTTGTCAGCACATCGCCTTGCTGTTTAACTTTGAGTGGACGAAAGCGCCACAACCCTCTTCCACGCATGCTTGTGTACTGTCTTATCAGTCATCAAATAGCATCAGCACAAGTAAACAAGCTAATTAGAAAGGAACTACTAACAGAACCTCTGCTTTCAGATAGGCCGAGATCAGTAGGTAGGCACTTAATACACGGCAGGAAGTAAAAAACAAAACAAAAAATATATATATATCAAGTTGAAATAGAAATTGATTTAGCTGTTATTTCAGCCCCTTCAATGATTATTTTGGCATTTAATGACAGGACGTGCTGTATATGACTCACGACCGGCGTTGGACTCCCGTTTGGGGCCGGCACTGTGGTGTTCTCTGCCACCGGGACCCTCAGCGTCTATTTCCGTCTCACATCCAAGGCCCCGCCTCGGCCAAACTTCACCGCCAGTTCCTACAACACCGTTTATTTTCATTTTGTTTCTATGTAATTTAAAAGTATATTTTTAAACCAACTTTTTATCGGTGGTTATTTTCTTAGGCACGTCTCATCCGCCTCCCGCGATATCTGCCTCCAGTTTTTGGATAGCGCGTAAGATTTTTTTGGGGCCTGCCGAAGCGTTCGCGGCTACGAAGCGTTTCTTCTCACCGGCGTAAGGCCTGCACCGCGCTGTCATCGCAATAACCGCGCTCACTTCACGTACGGCCGCAGGCTGACAGCCGGCGCCTTATCAGCCGCAGGAGACCGGCTTATGGAGTTCGGCAGCAAAAATCCTGTCAAAAAACCCTGAAGCCCTCCCTCTCTGGCAACCACTCAGCCACGGGTGGTGCTGGCATGATCTGGGTTCGATACCTGGCTCCAGGGCATGGTTCTACGCTGAGACTACCCTTAAATGGGATGATGCGCACTGTAGTCTCAAATTCCATTATATGATGTGTTATATTGCTTTGTTTTGCGTGATATACACTACTGTCTAGTCTCAGGCACCCTAGACTTTATTATAGATACATGTTTATTTTTTTGTGTGTGTAAATATAAAAGAACACATTTGAGGTTTCCAAATATTCATTTTCCAAAAGATTTAATTTTACGGAGAGATTTTTGTATTTAATTTTTAAAAAGTAACATATTACTGTAAGCAATTGACTACTTTTTACATAAAAAATTGATCAAGGCTGTCAGATCAAGGAAACATAACAAAGAGATCAGAAGCAAGGAGCCAACCAAAGTCTGGAGAAGAACTGTGGCAAGTTCTCCAACATGCTTTGAACAACCTCCCTGCTGATTGTCTTATAGAACTGCAGGACAGCGTTGGCTATCTCAGAGGAGTGATGCAGTGGTGGTCACAAAAAATTTGATTCAGTTTTTAACTATTCTGCCAAATTACTAAAATGTAATGTAAAATGTATAGTACGTTTATTTAGGACCTTTCATTGAATTATTTTTGAAAGAATCTTATCTGTATAGAATGTTATACAGGTGCCTAAGACTTTTGCACAGTACTGTATGCTCATGGATAGGATTAATTGGATATAATAGGACTCATGAGTAGATCTAAGCTCCTGCGGATATTGTGTTGTATCTTTTCTGCTGCTGTAGTTTTTCTATCCTTGGTCAACTGCCCTATTCAGAACAAGGTTCTTCGGTGTGGGGCTCCCAATGGAGACCCAATCAACAGTCTTTCTGTAACGTACCAGGGAGTAGCTTTGCTCTTCATCGCAGTCTTTTTATTTGGCTGGAGCTGGTGTTTGGATAACGTGAAAGACAGAGCCTGAAAGCAACTGTCTCACGCCAAAAGTGTCTGAGTTGGCAACCCTGAAGCATTGCATTTGCAACATAGATAGATGGCTAACAGCTGTACTAGCTGGACATGAATGTGGAGGTCAGCTAATGTTAGCTGACATGGTAAGCTTGAAACAACTAAACAGCAACTAAAATGTATCCTAAAGTTTTTTTACATTTTAGGCCAGTTTTGTTTAGTCAGTTAAACCTTGCCAAAGTGATATACAGTATGAATTAGGCTTGTTGTTACATACTGTACCCTAAGAATTCTGTGTTATTTGAACTTTAACAGTTTACATAAGCCCAGAATGGGCCAAAAGGATCAAATGTGCTCGATTTGTGATGTGATTTTGTTCATGTATGCATTTGATACACAACTAACAGCATATCAAATTAGGCACCTGTGGAAGGACATCCGCTGTATGAGTATAGAAGTGATTCATTCAAATTGAGGAATGAAATGGCTCTTGTTTAGTGCTTGTGCTTCGGGGAGCTCAGTGTGCAATTGGAATGGAAAAGACACTCTGCAGAGGTGGCCAGCTCATTTTTTAAAAGGAGGGGGAGAGGTTCTGGGCGCTGATAAGCTGAGGGAGCGCGATGATTCACCAGGAAGCAGGATTTCGGCCTGCACGGCGGGGGCTGGCGGGATTCGGCCCATCTGCCGGTCTTCATCAGCGACCTTTGACCCTGAGCTGTTACAGTGAGGTATGAGGTGGGCTAAGCACAGGGGGAAGGAACGGAACGACAGCTCCAAACTCTCCAAGTGGAACACACTGGCCAGGTTTACATCCCCACAAATCATCAGCCGGTGCTGGGATCTGTGCCCCTTTTTAGCCCCGTGCACAGTACGACCTGCCCGCCTGGCAAGAGATTACGATGGTTGGGAGCCATGTGTGGAGAAGCTGACCTGTAGTTGGAGGGAAGGGGGGTTGGGTTTGGAGGCCGCTGAAGGCACAAACCCAGTGCCTCTTCAGTCTCACGCAGAGCGGAGGGAGAGGGGGCGATCACGCAGAAGACGAAAGTCTCATTTCATTTCCAATTTGTGGTTGAGTACCCATGGCCAAGTAGGTCCTTCTCACTCACGTTCATTTAAGAATATGAAAAGGAACTGCGGATGACTTATAGACAGACTATATAACACGCTAAATTAGTTCAGCAGACGCTTTCAGGGGGTGGGCAGAAAGAGAAGTGAAATATCCAGGTGCTCACTTGTGATGGCTTTCATGAAATCATAAGGGGCTGCAGTAGTTCAGCTCTGAATTCAGCCACTGTGCACCCCCTCCATTACTGCTTTAACTGCTATTCCAGGACTGAGTGTTGGAGATAAAGTGTGAAGTCAGATTTTTAAGTGGTGCTGACAGGATATGAGGTGCAAAAGTACCCAGTTCCATTTATCCTCTCAGTGTTATGGGAGATTTGAATTATATTGAATGCAGTGCTCTATCTGGAGATATACTCGTTGAGCACTTTATTAGACTTTTTAGACTTATGAAATCTTCTGCTGCTATAGCCTATCTACTTAGAAGTTTGATGTGCTATGTGTTCAGAGATGCTGTTCTGCATATCACTGTTTTAATGCGTGGTTATTTGCGTTACAGTCACCTTCCTGTCAGATTTGACCAGTCTGGCCCTTCTCTTTAACAATGCATTTCTGCCCTCAGAACTGCTTCTGAATTATTGTTTTTTGCACCATTCTCTGCTAGCTAACTCCAGAGACTGTTGTGAATCGAGATACTCCGTCCGGTTACTCAAACCCTGTCTGGCTCTCCTGTCTGGCTCCTACAATCATTCCAGGGTAAAAATCAATTAGATCACATTTGTTCCCCATTCTGACATTTGGTCTGAAAAAAAGCTTAACAAACAGCTAAACAGCTTGACCACATCTGCATGCTTTTATGCATTTTATGCAGTTGCTGCTGCATGATTGGCTGATTAAATATTTGCATTTTGTACAGGTTGTACAGGTCTACCTAATAAGTGATCACTGAGTATATAAGTTGGATAAGATTTATAGTCCCATTTCTTATATTGGTTTGCATTTCCTCTATGTTGGCTTCAATGTGGTTAGATGTGGTTAATCAGGTGTTTAATCTGTTGTATAAAATAAAGTACAAAATAAATACTGAATGTCTATTGGACAGTCTCTGTAGGTGGGCAACAAGACTCATATCTGTTTCTGATTGTCAGGAAATAAGAAGTTGTGTACACACCGGCCCTCCTGGACTGGAATTACCCACCCAATCTGATATGCATGTTTGGAAAACATGGCGCCTCCTTGCCCAAGGATGTGTCCCCAAGACAACATAAAGAAACAAAGAAGTAAGTGATCATTTGAGAAATGATTAGGTGGATTTGGCAGTGCTTGTTCTCTGCTTGGTGTTTATTACATATATACCAGCTTGTTTTTCAAGCCATTTCACACTCTGTACAGTTGTTTACAGTATATTTGGATAAATGCAGCTATTTGGAATAACAGCTGTGTCAGGCTAAAATATATTCCATTAAGGGGATATCTTGTACATCCACGTGACACAGGCATTAAGTACAGATCTTTGCTTTTGCGATTATTTGGAGAAAGCGGACAGTCGGGACAATCTGAGATGTCAGCCCGTAATTGTTATAGAGCCCAGGCGAATCACATTGATTAGAAAAGCCACAAATGACATTGAAACGGCCACAGTTTCTGATGCGATTCTGATGGTGCTGGTGAGACATCATGTGAACACATACATTACTTCAAGACAGATCACGCCATATTTATAAAGTCATATAAAACCCTGATCAAAAACCTAGCAAATTAAATTATCAGCTGAACTCCAATCTTGACCATTTTTTGACAGTGATGCAACAACTAATGACTATTTTGACATTCAAAACAACAAACGAAAAACACAAGCATTCAAACAATGTTTCTGTCATTTTGTGGTCATGGAGTTTGGTCAAAGTTCTTATTCTGGTACAACAGGTCTTTTTGTCATAGTTAGGGCCCTGCGGACACTGTTAATAATTATCTGTTCATGTTTGTTCATTAAATATTTAAATGGGCTGTGTATTTAAAGATTGAATTAATGACTTCAATCAGTATGTCTCTGTCCTCTAAGCCTTTATGAGTTTTCTCTGCGCCAGAAAAAGAAAAATGAAATAAAATGTCTCTTTAAATAGTAACACAATTCAAACCATATCATTTTTAGTTCATTATTATTAACACTGTTATAAATATGTTGTAGCAGATAGCTTTGATGCAGATGACACGGGCAGTCCTCATTATCAGATCAAGTCCCCCACTCAGCTCTGCCGGTCATGTGATCCGTTGAGAGTTCTACCGTTGCCCATTAAAATTAAACGTCCAATGAGGCGTGAAAAAATGTCAGACGAGCGAGAAGCTGCTTGAGGTGGTCAAATCACGCGGCGATACCCAATCACTTTGGGCCGTCCCTGAAAGAGGAGTGTCGTCCAATCACGTCTCTCGTACTGAGTCGATCGAGTGCGGCTGGCTGTGCAATGAGGTTTGGAAAGGTGACTCACAGGAAACCAGCATGGAGGACAAAGCAGCACAGATACACAGGGACGCACACACATTGAGACAGGGTTACCGTTGTACAGTAAACAAAGCACAACACAAGATACAGCCCATGACTACAGCCACTGCCACATCAGGGTGGGGCATGCAGGGCACCTGCGGAGCGGGGGGGGGGGGGTGGGGGTTGCTCAGGTGTGGGGGATTGTGGGAAGGTATTCCTGGCGATCACAGACAGAGAGAGAGAGTGCCTCCCCCTCCCTCCCTCTACCGAAACGTCTCCCTCTGGGCTTGCTACCGGCAGCCACAGCCCTCCACCACCATGTCCTGGTAGTTCTTGAGGACGACGCGGTCGTGCTGGTCCAGGTAGAGCATGGCGATGGGGCTGAGGGCAGTGGGGACGCAGCAGGCCCGGGGCACGGCTCCGTTGACTGAGTTGACCAGTGTCTGCACCATGGCGTGGCTGGAGGAGTTCATGTGGTCGGCCAGGGGGAAGCGGCACTCTCCCAGGCAGAAGAAGGCGTGGTAGCCGCTGGGCGCCACGATCCACTTGTTCCAGCCGACGTCGTTGAAGTCCACGTAGAGCGGGTGGCGGCGGCAGCGCGCCCGCGAGAGACGGCGCAGCTTCGCCGCCCGGCCGCCGTTCCGCCGCACCCTGCTCTGGACCCCGCCCCGTCCGCGGCGGCCTGCCTCCCGCCCCGTGCTGCCCCTCCTCCTCTTCCTCTGCCTCTCGCCCGGGGGGGCCAGGGGCTGCCCACGCCCGTCATGGCTGTACGTCACCAGCAGGGGTCTCTCTCGCGCCCAGCTGGGCTCCCTCTGCCCGGCGGAGCGCCGCACCCTCAGCCGCTCCCCTTGACCTCTGACCCCGCGGGAGAGGCTGGCGTTGAGGGCGGTGATTTCTAGCAGGAAGTCCAGGAGGCCCGTCTGGCCTGCAGCCCGCTCTAAAAGGTCGGAGGTCAGACCGAAGCTCTCCCAGGAGTCAGACACTTCCGTGTCCGCTTCAGCGAGCAGGCGGGACTCCAGCAGCAGGGAACTGCCGTTGTCATGGTTCCCGGAGAGGTACAGGTGGACTCTGTGAGCGCCGGCCCCCCGGCCCGCCCCTCGCCGCTGGAGGCGGAGCTCGGCGGAGGTGACACGTTCATCCTTGGGGATGGAGGACACGTTGAAGGCGATGTGGACGCGGCTGACTGTCCCTGATTTGCTGGACGGGAGTGGGGAGGGGCCTTCTGTATCTGAGACGGGAGAGAAGCAGAAGACTCAAAATATCAGACCCAACCTGCTAAACAGTACTATATTATTATTATTATTATATTTTAATTTTTAGAAGTTTTTTTATTATTCATTGTTAAATTATGTTATTTTGTAGGGACACTGACAAATTCACTTTGCAGTTCTCAGAAGTGTTCCCCACATCTGTCCCAACATTTGACCAAACTTGATCTTGTGGTCCTTGCTTAAAGCCTGAAGGCGTAGAAAATTTCCAGAAGTTTTGACGTCATTAAGAATCTGGAGATGAGCGTTGCATACATTTCAGTGTACTGCACATGCTTTCCCCTTACAGGGCTCATTTACAAATGAGGTACTTCCAACCAAGGGTTTCTTTGTCTTATAGAAATACACTGGCCAAAGGCCAAACATTTTCCCCAATATCTAGGGTAGGTGTCTTAGTGCTAGGCTAAAATGAAGAGCCGCACCCACACCAGCCCTTTTCTGGATAAAATTGGCCACCCCTGGTCGAGTACCCGTGTAAAGTCTGCTTGTGAAAACCCTGAGTTGTAGTAACTCCCAACAAAAAGAGAACAGCAGACAGCTCTCTGCACATCCAATTCGCAAGACATTCACTTCTCTCGTGTATCCAAAGCAACCCGTTTTGGAAGCGGCCATTTTGACGAACCCTGTGTGGACACATAGCAAATGACCCAGGGTAGAGCGCAGGGTCAGACTCCAGCTGATAAATATAATCCATGACTAATATTGTATCAGCACAGGACATCCTGCACTCCACTGGCTTCCAGTCAGCTTTAGGATTGACTTCAAAAACACAGTCGCTGGTTCCTGAGTCATCGCATGGTGATAGCCCCTCCTATCTCTCCGACCTGCTGTCTCCTTGGGAATCCCCCCTCTTGCTGCGGTCCAGCAGCCATAGCCGTTTGGGGGAGCCCTGGACTCGGCTCCGTACTGTGGGTGATCAAGCTTTCTGCTCCCTGGCACCACGCCTGTGGAACAGTCTGCCTGAACACCTACGTATGGTCCAACCACTTGTGGCATTCACGGCCGGGCTTAAAACCCATTTTTATCAGTGTGCTTATCCAAGTTTATTGATTGGATGATAGGGGTTATTGTATTTTAACTGTGATTTTATATTGCTGCACTGTTTTGTACTTTGCTTGTTTTATTGTTTCCTTCTGTAAAGCACTCATCACTGTATGATGAAAGATGCTATATAAATAAAATGTATTATTATTATTATTATTATTATTATTATTATTATTATTATTATTATTATTATTCCTATTTCCTCAGGACAGTAACCGCTAATCCCACTGCAGGTACCTGGCCAGTGGTGCTGACTGAGGTGAGGAACTGAGGTGGGTACCTAGGTGGTGAAAGCTTCGCACGGTGTTGGCGCCCTGCACGTGTCTGTCGGGGAAGGCGAAGAGGGGGTCCTGGACCAGGTGGTACTGCTGGGAGTGGAAGCGGTAGAGGTCCAGCAGGTACTGAGGCACGTGCGTGCCGGGGCGGGGTGTCGGCCGCGACCGCAGGCCCAGTCGGGTCAGCAGGAGGTTCTGGATGGACTGGGCCAGGCCGGGCTGCGGAGGGGGCGGCGGCAGGTCCCCCTGGTGACCCGAAGGGGTTTGAGGTAGCAGCAGGACCATCAGGATCAGAAGGTTAGCAGGGTACATGGTGTAACTGGAGAGAGAGAGAGAGAGAGAGAGAGAGAGAGAGAAAGAGAGAGAGAGAGAGAGAGAGAGAGAGAGAGAGTGGATTGAGTCAGATGGACTGTGTTGACAAGATGATAAAACAGCACTAAAACATAAGAGCTTGGTCAAGCAAAAAAAAAAAAAAAAAAAATGATCCCATGATCCTTGCCAACACTTAGCAGGAAGCAATGCCAGCTCACAACCTGGGAGACCTACTCTACACCTCATGGTAGGCAGTGACCAGCTGTGCTAATTGAGGAACAGTGTTAATGCAGTCAAGAATTTACACCAATGAAGGAATTGTGCCAATCCAACTGAAAATCACATGATATGTCTGAGTGGATGTCATTGATGTGCCAGATTTTAAACCCTCTAATGCTAAACTGCATTAATCCTGTTTTATGGGCCAAATCTGTTTGAGAATGCTCAGATTGAGAGTTGACCTGGAGCTCAGAGTGAATGCATTCCCACTGGAGCCGAAACTCAAACTCTTATTCTGACACTTCCTCTCCCATCCTTTTATTTTGCTAAAGAACTCCTGTTTTTGTGCCTCTTCCTAACTCTGCTCGACCATTTTCCCCATCTGTTCTGTCTCTACAGCTGGTCAGCATTCTTCTCTCCTCCCTGCTTTTGAATGAGGGATACAGCAATTACCTTATCAGTACTGCAAAGGCAGTAAAACCACACAGCTGTGCGTTCACGCGCGGGGTCTGGACATGGAGGGCGTGTCCAGCACTTTGGCCAGTAAACCCTACTGTGTGTCCCTTTCCATGCGAACCAGGCAAAATTGTCTGAAAGGGGAATCGCTGTATTTCAAGCTGCAACATAGAGTCACAGCTTCAAATCATCCCTGTTGATATCTGTAACTGCAGTCCATTGAGCTGGCACTGTAAGAATGACGTAACCGAAGTGAATGCGTGAAAATTCATGGAAATGGCGACGCTCACTGCTCGCGAGGAGCACACAGCATCGGTGCGCTCCGGAAGGACTGCGGCAGCGTCGCTTAATTAGACGGGACCAGGACCCAGCTGTTGGGTAAGACAGGACCAGGACCCAGCTGTTGGGTAAGACAGGACCCAGCTGTTGGGTAAGACAGGACCAGGACCCAGCTGTTGGGTAAGACAGGACCCAGCTGTTGGGTAAGACAGGACCAGGACCCAGCTGTTGGGTAAGACAGGACCCAGCTGTTGGGTAAGACAGGACCAGGACCCAGCTGTTGGGTAAGACAGGACCAGGACCCAGCTGTTGGGTAAGACAAGCAGGACCCAGCTGTTGGGTCAGACAGGACCAGGACCCAGCTGTTGGGTAAGACAGGACCAGGACCCAGCTGTTGGGTAAGACAGGACCCAGCTGTTGGGTAAGACGGAACCAGGACCCAGCTGTTGGGTAAGACAGGACCAAGACCCAGCTGTTGGGTAAGACAAGACCAGGACCCAGCTGTTGGGCAAGACAGGATCCAGCTGTTGGGTAAGACAGAACCAGGACCCAGCTGTTGGGTAAGACAGGACCAGGACCCAGCTGTTGGGTAAGACAAGACCAGGACAGAGCTGCTGGGTAAGACAGAACCAGGGCTCAGCTGTTGGGTAAGACGTGAGGCACAGACTGAGTGTGGTGTGCATTCTCCGCTCTAGCTCACCCCAGTCGTTCCAGAGGAGGGCACACAGGCATGCAGCCGGTCACCTCACTCCCACAGTAACCGCTCATAAACAAGATTAAACCTGCCCCCCCGTAACCGGTACGACTTTACTGAGGCGCAGTTTAGAGGAGGGGGGGCGGACACAGAGGACACCCCTGCCCGACTCGTTCTCCTCCTGATCCGCTTCAATAAGTAAAAAAAAAAAAAACTCCTAAACTTAATTTGGCTCCTTTAGCTGCTGCTCCCCGCCTCCCGCCCCCCTCCTCCCACGTCACGCGGGACATTCATCCAGGCCCCCGTGTCATTCTGCCGATTGCTTTCCCTGCGTGCCTTCCGCTCCTCCTGAGGGGGACTGATTAAGTGTGCCAGGGGCTGCTTTCAGCTTTATTAGATCCTGCCTGCGCCCCTCCCTCCTGGCCCGCACTGCACTCCGGCGCAGACAGCGCTGTGACCCTGGCTGCCGCGGCCCATGTGAATGAGCTGGCCACTCACAGACACGCCGCGTACAGACACGCACACAGACACACAGACACGCCGCACACAGACACACAGACACACCAAGCACAGACACGCCGCACACAGACACGCAACGCACAGACACACCGAGCACACACACACACAGACACGCCGCACAGACACGCCGGGCACACACACGGTGCGCACACACACGCACACACGCTGAGCACAGACACGCCGGGTACACACACGGCGCGCACACACACGCACACACAGACACGCCGGGCACACACACGGCGCGCACACACACGCACACACACGCTGGGCACAGACACGCCGCGCTGCCGCCGGCGGGGGCATTCCGCCGGGGCGGGGGGGTGGCTGGCCTCGCGGGTCACGTTTCCTGCCCCAGGCCTCGGGCCTCGGGGGGCGCTGACGCTGCCCAGGGCCGGCGCTCTTATCTCAGGCCACAGGTCTGCGTGCCGTCCCCCCCTCCCCCGCGACCCGCCGGCCTGCTATCTGAAGTGCGGTCCTCTCGCGTTTAAAAACATTTTCTCAGCCCTGAAATGAATGGTGTTTTTGCGGAAAAGCCCACAGGAGAGAGAGAGAGAGCGAGAGGGGGAGTGAGAGAGAGACAGAGAGGGTAAGAGGGGGAGAGTGAGGGAGAGAAAGAGAGAGAGCGAGAGAGAGAGGGAGAGATTGAGGTGGAGAGTGAGGGAAAGAAAGAGAGGGAGAAGGTGAGGGAGAGAAAAAAGAGAGAGAGGGAGAGATAGAGAGAGAGTAAGGGAGAGATAGACAGATAGAGGGAGAGAGTAAGGGAGAGATAGAGAGAGGGAAAGAGTGAGGGAGAGATAGACAGAGAGAGGGGAGAGTGAGGGAGAGATATAGAGAAAGTGAGGGCACGATAGACAGAGAGAGTGAGGGAGAGATAAAGAGAGAGAGGGAGAGAGTGAGGGAGAGATAAAGAGAGAGAGGGAGAGAGTGAGGGAGAGATAAAAAGAGAGAGGGAGAGAGTGAGGGAGAGATAGAGAGAGAGAAAGAGTGAGGGAGAGATATAGAGAGTGAGGGAGAGAGAGAGAAAGTGAGGGCACGATAGACAGAGAGAGAGAGTGAGGGAGCGATAGAGAGAGAGAGGGAGAGGGAGATAAAGAGAGAGGGAGAGAGAGAGGGAGAGATAAAGAGAGAGGGAGAGGGAGATAAAGAGAGAGGGAGAGAGAGAGGGAGATAAAGAGAGAGAGGGAGAGAGAGAGAGAGAGAGGGAGAGAGTGAGGAAGAGATAGAGAGAGAGTGAGGGAGAGATAAAGAGAGAGAGGGAGATAAAGAGAGAGGGGGAGAGGGAGAGAGAGAGGGAGATAAAGAGAGAGGCAGAGAGAGAGAGGGAGATAAAGAGAGAGAGAGAGGGAGAGAGAGAGGGAGCAGAGAGAGAGAGAGGGAGATAAAGAGAGAGAGAGGGAGAGAGAGAGGGAGATAAAGAGAGAGGGAGAGAGAGGGAGGAGAGAGAGAGGGAGATAAAGAGAGAGAGAGGGAGAGAGAGAGGAAGATAAAGAGAGAGGGAGAGAGAGGGAGAGAGAGAGCAGCCAAGCTATGCTGATTTATCCGCCGCCTCTGTCTCGTCGCGCGGTGCCCCCTCGTTCTCTTCCTGTTGTTCTTCCGGTGTTCCTTTCCCAGATACCCGCTCTTTCTTTTTCTGTTTCTCATTCCCATTCTCTCGCTCTCTCACTTTCTGTGCCCGACTCACAGCGCTTGGGCTCATTCAGACGCGGGGGGCCTGTCTGACAGCCGTCACCCTCTCCCTACCCCGTGTGTTCTTACCTACCCTCTCCCTACCCCGTGTGTTCTTACCTACCCTCTCCCTACCCCGTGTGTTCTTACCTACCCTCTCCCTACCCCGTGTGTTCTTACCTACCCTCTCCCTACCCCAAGTGTTCATACCTACCCTCTCCCTACCCCGTGTGTTCTTACCTACCCTCTCCCTACCCCGTGTGTTCTTACCTACCCTCTCCCTACCCCGTGTGTTCATACCTACCCTCTCCCTACCCCGTGTGTTCTTACCTACCCTCTCCCTACCCCAAGTGTTCATACCTACCCTCTCCCTACCCCGTGTGTTCTTACCTACCCTCTCCCTACCCCGTGTGTTCTTACCTACCCTCTCCCTACCCCGTGTGTTCTTACCTACCCTCTCCCTACCCCGTGTGTTCTTACCTACCCTCTCCCTACCCCGTGTGTTCTTACCTACCCTCTCCCTACCCCGTGTGTTCTTACCTACCCTCTCCCTACCCTGTGTGTTCATATCTACCCTCTCCCTACCCCGTGTGTTCATACCTACCCCCTCCCTACCCTGTGTGTTCATACCTACCCTCTCCCTACCCCATGTGTTCATACCTACCCTCTCCCTACCCCGTGTGTTCATACCTACCCTCTCCCTACCCCATGTGTTCTTACCTACCCTCTCCCTATCCCGTGTGTTCATACCTACCCTCTCCCTAACCTGTGTGTTCATACCTACCCTCTCCCTAACCTGTGTGTTCATACCTACCTTCTCCCTACCCCATGTGTTCATACCTACCCTCTCCCTAACCTGTGTGTTCATACCTACCCTCTCCCTACCCCATGTGTTCATACCTACCCTCTCCCTACCCCATGTGTTCATACCTACCCCCTCGCTCCCCCGTGACAGAAACACACACCGCAGTGAGGCTCTGCCCTCTCATGTCTGCAAGCATATTCAATGCAGGCCTCGCCCTCTGTACCGTTCCGGTCATGAACTTTAACCCCTGTCGGGCGTGAGCTCACAAACATGGCAGAACGTCATGCTGACGTAACAACCACTGCTGGTAACTGAACACAATTCAGAACGTAGAACACGGACTTGGACTTTTGAAAAACCTTGAAGAATCGCTAATGTGACTCCCAGGCCTGGGCCGCTGTAACCTGAGATGACAGTTGGCTCGCAATGACCCAACCTGCGCGTTAGACATCACAAAGGCCACGGCAGCCATTTTCAACACACTGTGAGGCTGCATTGGAGCAGCCTGTCTGCGCTATGTAAACATTCATTTCCATGCACAGCATTAATGGTGCCCCGACTGTATATTGAGCACTTCAGAGATAGTCTTGAGCATTGACTCAGAAGTGCGGCTGAATTGTAACCCACGTTTGCCAGCACTTAAGTGATGAAATAATTTGAATAATAGTGCAGGTAGCCTGCAGAGTGGGTTTATTATGGCGTATTAGTGTGCCTATAATTTATCTCAGCCAGGGAGATTAGGAGGCTAATGACAAGAGTAGCACAGCCTAGCACACAGGCTGCTGTCTCAAACAGCCCTTTATGAAAATACTATTCTTCTTCTTCTCTTTTACAGTGCTCATATACACACAAGCGCACACAAACATGCACACACATCACCACAGACACACTCACAGGCGCACAATCAGACACACACATGCACTTGAGCGCACACAGACATACACACACACACATACACACACGCAGATACAGAGCATTGACCTCGAGAAAGGTGCAGAGAGTTCCAACAGTGCCGTCACCATGGTGATGTCCTGGAGACGGACAGGCGCAGGGGCCCAGACGGACGGCGTCCCAGCAGACGTGAGAACGCTGCTGGAACGCTGCTGGAACGCTGCTGGAACGTTACGCCATGCCCGAGCGGCAGGTTTCCCTCCCACCTGTCCAACCCTGACCGCACGCGGTCATTACAAGGCTCTGAGGGTGTCATACTCACCCACAAAACACTCTCTCGCTTAAGTTCCTCACTGTTAAGTCGCATGATCACTTTCACAGGACTTATGTCCTTCCACAGTTGGAGGCAATAACAGGAGAGAGAGTCATATCATTTGAGATGAATTGCCCCAAAATAGAAGCATGCACTGGAATGACACCTGACCTTCAACACCAATCAATCACAAAGTGCCAGCAGTTCACCAACCGCTGTCCTGAAAAATGAAATCAATTCATATCTGAACAACAAAGTCAACAGCCCTCACAGATGTCATTTTTTAGAAACCCTTACATTTTATAAATGTCAGGACACTGTGAGCTGCAGCCCAGGTGAGAGTTCTCCCTGTGCGATCCAAGCACGTGGGCGACATGGTGCCGGCTCGCGCACGGCAAACCGCTCCGACCGTTCCAGCCACGTATGTGTGTGTGTGTGTATGTGTCTGTGGCGCATGCGTGCGAGTGCGCGTGTGTGTGAGTGCGTGCCTGTGTGTGTACGTCTGCGCGCTTGCGGTACTCACGTCCAGGTGGAGTGACCAATGTGCAGAGTCCATGGTTTATCCTTCAGCTCCAGAGTTACGGACCCTTGCCTCTCTCCCCCCAAGGCAGTGCGGTCACCGTGGATCGAAATGATCACTCCTCCCTATCTCTTTCGCTCTCTATCTCCCTCCCTCCCTCTCTCTGTTTATCTCTCTGTTAGCTGAGGCTTCCCTTCCCCTCACTGTCTCTCCCAACACCCGGTTCCCCTCTCACCCCGTCATCCTGTTGTAAGTTCAGTTCTCTGGCCATAAAAAAAATAAAACATTCCTGCAACTTCCCTTTCCCTGCTCCCTCTATGCCATACACCCCTGACTCTTTGTTCTGAACAGAGCGCAAAAAGCTCTCCAAGAAAGAAGAATCAACGAGTTCAAACTTTTTTTCCTCCTAACCGGTAAAGCCCTCCTGCTCACTCTTTCTGTCCCTCTCCTCTTCTGTTCTTCTCTTACTCCCTCTCTTTTTATCTCCTCCCCCTTTTCTCTCTCTCTCTCCCTCTCGCTCTCTCTCACGCTGTGCTGAAGACCCAGCTGGTAAACTCAGTTTAGCTTTAATTGACTTTCCTGTCTGTTTGGATCCTCCCTGATAGTGATGTCACCAAGGCCTATCAACTCTCTCTCTCTCTCTCTCTCTCTCTCTCTCACACATGCACACCCACGCATGCACGCAGACAGTCAGATACACTCAATCATATATGCAAAATCAGATGCGCAAACACACACACACACGCACACACACACTCAGCCAGATACATACAATCAGATACACACAATCATATATGCACAATCAGACCCCCAAATACACAGACACACAGACACTCATAGACGGACACACACACACACACACACGCACTCACTCATAGGCTGACACACACACACACTCACTCATAGACTGACACACACAGACACACACCCACACTTACTCATAGACTGACACACACACACGCACATACACACACACACACATACTCAGAGACAGACACATGCTCTCAGAGATAAGGCTAGAACTGGCTTTCCACAGCACCTCACAGTTACTCATTAGCCTAGTCATAACTGGCATGGGGCAAATATTAGATATCACTGCAAGGAATTACAAGCACAAAAGCCCCTTCTGGGACACTACAACACATTAACACAGAGCAGCACAGCACATAAACACAGAGCACTACAACACATTAACACAGAGCAGCACAGCACATAAACACAGAGCACTACAACACATTAACACAGAGCACTACAACACATTAACACAGAGCAGCACAGCACATAAACACAGAGCACTACAACACATTAACACAGAGCAGCACAGCACATAAACACAGAGCACTACAACACATTAACACAGAGCACTACAACACATTAACACAGAGCAGCACAGCACATAAACACAGAGCACTACAACACATTAACACAGAGCACTACAACACATTAACACAGAGCACTACAGCACATTAACACAGAGCACTACAACACATTAACACAGAGCACTACAGCACATTAACACAGAGCACTACAACACATTAACACAGAGCACTACAGCACATTAACACAGAGCAGCACAGCACATAAACACGGAGCAGTGGAGCACCCTGCTATTATAAATAAATAAATTCAGCCATGCCAGCTTGACCAGCTTGATAATTGAGCTGGGCAAACTGGTCATAAGCTGGTCTAGCTGGTCCAGCTGGTCATCTGCCATTAATGTAATGTACACCCTGTAATGTAATGTAATCTGTTTCAAATCATAGCTTGAGCTGGTCTAAATTGGTCAACCAGTGACGAGCTGTATCAAAACCTGGCTTGAGCTGTTTTTTTCAGCAGGGCATGTAAACACGGAGCAGTGCAGTACGTAAACACGGAGCAATACAGTAATATGCAGACAACAGTGCCTGAGTTGTGAGAGGCGGGTGATTGGTGGACTCGGTCGAGGGGGAGGAGTGGGACTCACATGCAGCCATTTTGTGGCGGACGTGAGCAAATTGCAGCCGTCCTGGCAATGACGCCTGTCAATTTGGTATGCATCTGACAGGCCTATGAGAGAGCGTCTATTTGGATGCATTGTCTGACAGATTAGATTGCATCTGGAGGATTGCTTGCCTGACCCACCCCCACCCCCCCCAACACACACACACACACACACACACACACACACACACTCTACTCTCCGAACTCCATTCGAAAAGGATGAATGATCTCCATCCTCATCTGCAGTCAGCGGCTGTCCCTCCGCCGTCCCGTTCACAAAACTCCTTCACATTAAAGCCTTTCTGTGCGCTGGGACAACAACGGAGAGATGTGCTTAAAGATTTGGACTCTGCAGTGACTCCCCATCACCAATATATATATATATCATTCATCCAGTAACAGACCAGTGGAACAAAACGTTCAATAATTAAAAAAAATAAATAAGTGGTGACGATTTCTTCCAAGCAGGTCCACGGTAGCTACAGGTGTAATGCAGCTGATTAGCACATCAGAGATTAGTTCTAAAGAGTCAGGCACGAATGGCCCGTTGTTTCCGGCACATGGCAGTCACACGATGTTGCGGTGACATTGCAGTACTGTCGCAGACACGGACTGCCGTCCGTGGGAAGGGAGGCCTATTGCCTTTGGTCCTAAAAGCAGGTGCTGCTCCTTTCTCTCATGGGGAGTGAGGGAGGGGATTGAGCGGATAAAACAAAAGCTTCGCTTCCTCCATTTTTCCCACTCAGAGGAACAGATGTTCGCCGCACGCAGGGTCCATTTTAGGTCAGGCGGTCTTCATCAGAGCATTGCACCTGATCTTCTTTGGACGCCAGGCTTCATTGGAGTTCTCCCACTTTTCCCCACCTCTCACTCTTTCTTTCATCCTCTCTTTTTCCATCACTCCCACTATCTCCCACTTCTTGGTGCTTAACCAGGGCAATTCATGAAGCCAGCTTCTACTTACAGTAGAGGAATGCCGATGACTGATCATTCCTATGCTGCTTTTTTAAAATAAAAAGTAAAACTATTTTATTACTGATATAACACTGTTTGTTTAATCACAGCCAGCAGAAGCGGCCATTCAGAGGAGGTTAAACAGCTTTGTACATACAATCAATTTAAATAGCAGTTAAGAACTTTTCCCAAGGGTACATTCACAGTGCCCACTTTTCAAGCAATCAACCTCTGTGCTACGAGTCCCAGTTTCCTTTTTTTCATTTTTTTTTTTCAGCTTTATTGGACAGCATATAGTATAGAGAGACAGGAAGAATGGGAGCGAGAGAGAGGGGAAGACATGCAACAAATGTCGGACGGTCGGACGGTCGGATTCAAACCGCCGACGTCGCGGCTCCCAATTAGCATGCGGTCAGTGCTCTACAGGCTGCGCCACCGAGACACCCCGAGTCCCAGTTTCCTAACCCTGATACAACACTGCTACTTGAACAACCGATCCTTCTGTCACTCAGGTTATGTTGCTGTCATGACAACTGGTAGCTACAGGAAACCTGTGTTCATTGTAGGTGAAGAACCATGTTCCAAGGTAAGGCGATAACACCCAGCCTTCAAAGGGTTTAAGCACCATCAATTCGCGCTGAAGGGGCAACTCCAATGCAGCCTCACAGGGCTTTTGCTTAGAAACCGTGAAGTCAGCAATCTTCTTCAGAAGTTCTCCCACGCTACTTCCATGGCAGGTTGACCAAACCCCAAGTCAAACTCAAAGGCCCAAGGACAAGCCTGACACCCAGCAAGAGATACAGTATGCAGTATTCAAGTCAATCCTGGCCACAGTTTTTCAAACTGACGTTGCAGTCACGGCTCAGCTGATGACATCAATGGCAACTTTGCTTCAGGCGACAGGCGGGTGGCTTAACCGTGACTGCACCTGAGCAAATATGGCAGACAGAGAGACGGAGCTTTTCCTAAAGTTAGTCGAAAGCTCAGTACCCATCCCATCGCAGATCGTCCAGCTCCTCTGGACGAGCAAAATATCACCAAATGCAATGTGTAGCATCACCTCCCCTGCAAAATGGACCACATCACAGTGCAAGTCCTCCTTTACTCTAAAACATTTATGGCTAATAATTCATGTCAGGCTGTTAATCTATTCATGTAGCTGAATGTCTTCCTCCTTTGGCGAGCATATATTGAGAGTTACGAGGCTCATAAAGGGATTTTTCCCTTGGGTGTCCCACAGCCGTTTTGGGAAAGGTTTTGGGATTTGCATTCTTTCTGTCAGCGAGCATCAGATTTCTCCTGGTCATCGTGTGACCCCTGCGATTCTCCTTCCCGTCTCCCAGAAAACAGGTCACAGACGAGGAGGGAGGGGCCCCAGTCACAGACACTTCCAGAGGCTTCTTGGTTATAGCCTGAAGAAACAGAGGTAGATAGAGAGTAACAGAGAGAGTGATGGGGGAGACTTGGCTCTATTAGAGGGCAAACACATACACATGCCAGCCCTACATTAACAAGAATTCCAAAGTGCATTTTTTCAGAGATAAGATTCCAATGGGCTGACTTCATTTTGCTCTGCTATGGGGTAAAGAAACAGAGATGATGGGGGGGGCATGTTTGGGTACCCCCCCCCCCCCCACCCTCCCAACTCACCCTCCAAAACCACCACCTCCACCCCCACAGCAGGACAATGAGAAACAATGTGTTTCTTTTAAAGGAGCTGTTTACCAAAGAGCTTCCAGCACATTCCCAGCAAACATTCATAGAGGAGGATGTTTCCTTCTCTGCTCAGCATGATAAAACTAACCCCCCCATCTCTCTCTTTCTCTCTCCCTCTCTCCCTCTCTCTCTCTCTCTCTCTCACGCACACACACAGTCTCTCTCCACCCACCCTTCTCCTGAACACATTCCGATGAAATCATCGGCACAAATGTTGAAAACAAGGTTGTTGGAGGGTGGTGCACGGCTGTGGGGCTGGTGTGTGGAGGTGTTGCTGACAGGCCGTTGGGTGGATGGGTAGCGGGGGGTGGGGGGCGGACAGTGATGTTGGTGTTTGCCCTTGTTATCATGACAGTAGTTTAATAAATGAGCGCGTCTGTTGGGGTGAGAAGAGGCTGTGTGGAGGAGGTATCTGAGCCACGTACAGTGGCTGCCATTCCAGCTCTCTCACTCCTCAGTGTCTCCCCCGGTGGCACAGCGATGACAGCAGTCGCTTCTCCCCGGTCGCGTGGGCTGACACCTCCTGTCTGGAGGGTGGCCTGCCCCTCGTGCCTTGGGAAAGGGGGGCAGGCCCGATCCAGAACTTGAGGGAAGTACTGACGGTAAATACGGCCTTTTTCAGAGCCGTCACGCTTTGCTTGCGACCTCACCCTTGACCTTGGGATGAGAGGGGACAGCTCGAGCTCGGCCCTCAGGGCCAGTGCGTCTCTGAGAAGAATCTCAAAGATCATTCTCATTTACCCAACAGCAAGCTATATTGTAACTAGTCCGTACACTGGGCCAGGTGTGCACAATTCCGGTCCTAGAGGGCCGGTCTCTGTGCTGGTTTTTGTTCCAACCAATTTCCTTCTGACAGCTCTATGACTTACGCTGGGTCACTCCTGTACTTGAGTACAGTGAAATCTTGGTGTGGTCTTGGTGCTCACACTTGCAGTCTTTGGCTGTAGCTGGTTCCTATACGAATGTCAGATCAAGATAAAATTGAGCCAATTAAATAATTCTGAAAATAATTGGCACAGAATCCTTTAAGGGATTGGATTGGTGTTTATCCAGCTAACCGCCCAGGTATTTGGTACCAACAGAAAACTCAGTATAAAACAGCATGCCAAACTAAGTTTATGTCAGGTGTTAAGTCACAGGAACAATTGAAAGTCTGTTCTGGTTCGGATGAATTACCTTTGCTTTTTGGAGCATCAAGTGAGTGTGCCCCCCCCCCCCACACACACACACACAATTAAATACTAAGTGGATATCATGTCCTGTACTCATTAATATGGTTGGCATTTATATAGCGCCTTTATCCAAAGCGCTGTACAATTGATGCTTCTCATTCACCCATTCATACACACACTCACACACCAACGGCGATTGGCTGCCATGCAAGGCACCGACCAGCCCAGGAGCATTTAGGGGTTAGGTGTCTTGCTCAGGAACACTTTGACACAGCCCGGGCTGGGAATGGAACCGGCAACCCTCCGACAGCCAGACGACAGCTCTTACTGCCTAAGCCATGTCACCCCAAGATTTACCTGTCTGTGTGGGCCAGCCATACCTTCAGCCAACTTTTGGGATGTCTGGGCCCTACCACAGAAAGAACAGCTCAACAACTTCAGAGGAGCTTTTATTAGTATGGGGATGGAACAAGAGTGTCGGAAAACAGTGTAATAACAGATAGCCCTTTAATTCACAGGGGCGATGGCGAGTGTTTTCTATTCTGTTCACGGTTTCAAAGTTCTCTGTTGTCTTGACGACAGTCCCACGGCTTTGGCACACAATTGATTTGCCCCACCCTGACACCAACTGTCAAAACTCAGGAGGGAGGTAGTGAAGGGATTGTATCATTATATATGAAATAAAGTCCCTGAACCTTAGTACTTTTCCAAAACTGTTGTTAATATATATATATATATATATATATATATATATATACATACATACATACATACATATATATTCAGTGCTCCATACTGTTTGGGATAAAGACATAGTTTCTTCTTGATTTGGCTTTGTACTCCACAATGTTTAATTCACATGTGGCTCCAGGGCACATTCTCAACTTTCATTTAAAGGTTTTTCTATACAGCTTGGTTTAACTGTATAGAAATGACAGCACATAAATTACAGATATCATAGAGTATATGCAGTAATCCCCCTCCTATGGTTTGTGAGATATTAATGTTAAGTAAATGAAAGTCATGTTTCGCATGTTGTCACATATCCTGTCTGTGTGTATCCTCTCTGGTGATCTGGGGTTTCTGATCTCGCAGAAAGGTGTTCATTATGATGAGAATTATTGGATCATCAACTATAGAGGTCTTCCTTGGCCTACCAGGTCCTTTTCAATGACATATCTCAGCTGTGCTCTCTTTCTTCCTAATGTTCCCAACAGCTGATTTTGGTAAGCCTAAGGTTTGGCCTATGTCTCTGTCTTTTTGTTAATTCTCAGCCTCATAGGGGCTTCCTTGACTTTCATCGGTATAACTCATGGTCATCATGTTGACAAATGCCAAAAACAGATACCAAAGGCAATCAAAAGCCTAGAATCAAGACTAGGAATGAAACATTATGGGGCCCTGAATTAGGCGGCTATATATCAAAAGTGCTGTATTGTCGACATGTTGAGCCCAAAATATATTAAAGTACCCTTTAAAAAAAATGGCAATATGCAAGAACTACATGTGAATTCTGTGATTATAAATCTTCATTTTGGAGAACAGAACCAAATAAATAAAAAATATGTTTTTTTTACTAAACATCACGAATATACAATATTGCGTAGATATTTCAATTATAGTTTTCAGATTGCAGCTTATCATGTCACCACACATTATTTGACCTGCATTTGAACGAGCAACAAATAATGTAAGGCTGAATACCAACACTGTATACAACTTTGATATGTGGTTAAACAAAACAGCCGTTAAATTTTGCGTGACCAGGGATACTCCCCCACGATGTCTCGTGTCTCTGTCTCTGTGTTGGTGGTCATGCGAGGTAGGCTTTCTGAAGGCCCCGGTGGTCCTTACCCAGTCAGACTACTTTTCCCTGCTGAGCAAGAGACTACCTGCTGTCCACGTTCTTTTCTCTCCGACTGAATTTCTCATCCACCTTAATATAACGTTGACATGATGCGTGTGACTAAATGCGTTTCCCAGGTGTAGAGACAGTGGCTAGATCTGGTCGTCCGAGGTGGCCTGAAGAGGACCCTTTGTTTGTGATGGATTCGGTCCCTGTGTGACTCCAGTAATCCGCTCCATTGGAGATGCAGCTCTGGCCCTTTCCCAGGACGTGCAGAAGCCCCCACTTGGAGCTTACCGCTGAGGTGAGAGTGGTTTAACGAGCACTGCGATGGCTAGCAATGTAGTGACACTCATTTTGCAGTGTTTTCAGTGTTCACAGGGCAGATGGTGGTGGGGGAGGGGGGTGTCTGGACGGGGCGGTTAGCAAACGAGACAAACGTCTCTCCTCTCGCTCACGTTCGTGGCCTGCAATGGCCTGGACTTTAACCCCACTCCTCTACCCCCGTAGCCCTGGTGCTCAAAACGTTTGTTCCCACAATCAGCGCACACAAGTCAGACCTGTAATTCAGTTAATCTGGCAGGCAGCTTATCTCCAGTGGGAGCAATGACTGCAGGCAGTAAAATCACTGTCTTATTCACATTTCACATACACTGGAACACGTGGGATACTTTCCACTGAGCGGGTGAGCGGGTGGGGGGTGCGGGGGTGAGGAGTTGGGGTGGAAGGGACAGAAATAACAGGATTTCTCTAATCCCTCTGTTGATATAAACCTGTCTGGGTGGCTTGCCATTTGAAATAAATAGATAAATAAGGAGAGAACCTAAAGCTGTGGAATTTAAAAACCAGCGACTCCTCAATCCAAACAGGAGCACCTGTGGCTCTGCTGGACCGGGCCCGTTGTCACGGCGATGGCTAGCATTGCACGTAAACAGTTTATAAGCTGGATGGTTGGGAGGAGGCCAAGGGAGGGATGGAAGGGTGGAGAATGGAGGGATGGAGACTGAGAAAGGGTGGAAGAGGGAGAGACGGAAGGGTTGGGGAGGTAATGCTGTTTTTTTGGAATTTAATGGCGGAAACAGATGGCTATATGGGCAGAAAAGAGGCTGCCAGCGTCTTCTGAGGTCACTTCCCGTTCCTGTCCAGAGTGCAGACAACACACCTTTGCAGGAGTTGACCCAGATAGGCCCTGCATCCGGTCACAGTGGCATCCTCTTTTTATTTCATTACACCCCCACACCCCTGTTCCACCCACCCTGTCTGCCGTGGCTACACTTCTCATCCATGTCTGGATAAAACAGATGTGCAGCTCACTTAAGGTATATGAATTTTAACAACATCGTATCCTGCGTTCATTCCAACATGGGATATACATTCCAGTGAGGTCACGTCCTGCATTTGCTCCAAAGTGGGCCATGAATTTATATCCTGCATCCAGCAGTCCAAACGGGTTCTAACTTTCATTACAGTTGCATTCAGTATTCTTTCTGATACGGGAGCAACCCCCACGCGTTATTCCTGATATTAACTTTCACCTTTTGTAAGTATGTAAGTACATTGCCACTGTTAATGAATTGCACTAGTGTCATAAGTGCATTTTGCATCTTAAAATAGAATTTTGGGTTGAAACGATCACTGAAATCATCTGCAATACCACGTTTTAAATTACACCTGATTCCACATAATCTCACCTGCAAGCTAAATGCAATGCATAAAAAAGCCAAGTGATTTGCATTCATTCATTTGCATTTACCACTGTGTTAACACTTTAATAGCACAGTTTATAGAGTTCCTGGAGATGAGACAAGGAAGACAGCGGGCCTGTTATTTCTGCACGGCAGGAAAGACAAGGTGGAAGGAAACACAATTACACACTGTATATGATTTTTTATTAAAGTAATATTCTCCTGAAACAGGGCAATTCATTTTCAAGAAGCATATATTATACTATTCCGAAGCCGACACTACCAGGGACATGAATGTTTTTGTCATTTTCGTTATCCACCACACCCGTTGCAAATGCCGTGGGCGTGATATTATCACCATGCGCCATCCTAGCACCCTGGCCACAGGTGGGGGGACTGGCATGCTCCAGAGGTGGAGAGACCGCCCCACCTAAAGGGCTGCTCTGGCCTGGGTCTGCAGCTTTAGCAGGGGAAGGACCTTCCTGTCTGGGGAAGGGGGTGGAGGGGACCTCTCTCTGCATTATCTCAGTCCAGTGTTTACCCAGATCTGCCTTTCAGGATATCATCAGCAAACAAGCAGGCTGAGACGGAGTGGTGGCAGGGGTGTGTGGGCGGGGGGTGGGGGGTGTTAGGGGTGTGTGGGGGGGTGGGGTGGCATTGTGGCAGGGTTGTTCTCTTTGAACAGAAAGAGACCCGTTCTGTACACAAGACCATCCACCTTCGAAAACCGTGAATCGTGGGACTAGCGTCTGAAGTGTTCTAGTCCACACGTGACAAAATCACTGAATTGTTCATTAGCGTACGTAACTGTCACTGCTTCTGACAGAAACAAGTGAAATAAACTGAGACAGGTGTGTTTTCATCTCTGTTTCGCCTGCCCCCTCCCGCGTCCGCAGTGGCACGTGGAACAGGGGAGCGCAGGTGGGGTTACCGCGGAGATTTAACCGCGGGGGGGACGGGACGGATGTTTTGCGGCCGCTGCGTTCCGCCGCGGGCATCGATTGAGCCGGTGACGAGGACCCGCCAGTGGCGCGCGGAGGTTGCCGACCCCAATTTGCGAGCGGGAAGGCGGAGGAAGGGAGGGAGGGAGGGAGGGAGGGAGGGGACCGCAGTGCCTACGTCAGCCGCTGCGCTAATGGGCAAATGTCCTTGTCCGGACGCAAGTAAATCAAGCACTTTCGGGGTGGGGTGGGGTGGGGTGGGGGCGGATGGAGACAGATTAAGAGACACAAAGAGACACAGAGAGAGAGGGAGGGAGCGAGAGGGAGTAACGACAGTTTGGGGGGGGGAAGAGGCGTGGGTGCGAGTGTGGGTGCGTGTGTGACCTGAATTAGAGGCGATTACATCTGCTTCCCAGCCCACCCTCAAAAGATGTGAAAGGAGGGAGAGGAGATAAATGCAGGAAGGAGAGGAGAGAGAGAGAACACAGTGTCGTGTAGCCAAAGAGGGTGAAGAGAAGGGGTCGGAGTGGGGGGGTGTCCGTTCCTGTGAAATGTGTTTGCATTTTTAGCCTTTCGTAAGGATGAGGGAATTTTAATGGTGAGAACATCGACTTAGGAACCTATCACCATCCTTCTGATGACATGATGGCTGTTACATTATCAGTTCATGATCTTATCCACTAATTCCGACATCTACAGGAGTAGTAGCATGAAAGGTGTAGTAGTTAATAAATGTTAACTGTGAATCAAAAGTTGCTACTGCTTAGTTCTTGGTAGTGTCCTAAGAAGGATCATCTGAGATTGAGACAGCAAAATAATTAACATCCACCATTTTGTGGGTGTTGTCATCATCATTTCTTTAGCAACATGGGCTCCGTTTTCATGGTAACAAAAACATATTTAGAATTCTAACTGAAATTGAGAGAGATGGTTTTATTGCAAAAGAAAGAAGGGCCGGAGTCAGGGAGGGGAAGCAAACGGAAAGTGGACGGTCTCTCCACCCCTTTCACTCGATGATAAAGATGTTATTTCTCATTGTAAGTTGTTCAAAAATGAGCAATTTGGCAATGCGAGATAGGGTTTGGGACTTGGCTCACAAAAGAATAGCCTGGGCCCTGGCAGGAAGCGTGCTTTTTAGATATTGCCTTTTTTTGTGCCCTCTTGTGTGTGCGTGCGTACGTGTGTGTGTGTGTGTGTGTGTGTGTGTGTGTGTGTTCTTTAATTGACTGATTATTACACCGAGGACCTTGGCTGCATCTGAGGTTCGTTGAGGAGTCCAGACTCCGCCGGGTGTCGTCTTCAAAGCGTGGCGGGGGGATGACGGGGGAAATGTCTGGCACCAGCCATCCTCCGACGCGTGTCTGTACCACTACGTGCCCCTCCTCCTCTCCTGTTCAAAGCTAAACCTTCAAAGTCGACCGCTGACCTGTCCAAATCATTCTTTTTCTGTTACCTCAAACTCTTGTTGTTACTGAGGATTTGGAAATGAGGACAGCAACATCGTCTTTGAGGTTTGGCAAATAAAATATATAAATGTTTACTGATGGATTACATTTTTTTAAACTGTCAGTTAACAGACAAACAGGAAAATGTTTGAATATGTTGGTGTATTTTAACAAGGCTGCTGGGTGGCTCATTGTGTTAAGGCGCTGTTCCAGTACATGGGTAGCCTCTGTGGTTCAGTACTGAATTGGGCCCATTCCAGGACCAACACCTTGATCAGCAGGCCCTCATGATAATACACAGCTGACGTATGTTCATGATGCTGAATGTTTGTGGCAAACAATGTTTTTAGCAAACAAATTGGGTTTTTTTTTTTTTTTGTTATACACATGGATGCAAATTAGCTCTAACAATCCTAACAAGCTGATTTGCTGCTTACCTGGGATTTTTTTTTTAGTTTTACGTGAGAACAAATATTATATTGAATAAAGTGCATTATAACAGCCAAATGATTTTCAACTTTGGTCTTCTTTGCTGTCAGCCATTTTTGTTTGCCGTGCGCAATTTTTTAAAACTGTCAGTTAACTGATATCCATCCATCCATCCATCCATTATCTTAACCGGCTTATCCTGAACAGGGTTGCACAGGGGCTGGAACCTATACCAGCATGCATTGAGCGAAAGGCAGGAATACACCCTGGACAGGTCACCAGTCCATCGCAGGGCACACACACCATTCACTCACACACTCATACCCATGGGCAATTTAGAGTCTCCAATCAGCCTAACCTGCATGTCTTTGGACTGTGGGAGGAAACCCACGCAGACATGGTGAGAATAAGCAGGCTCCACACAGAGAGGCCCCGGCCAACCGAGATTCAAACCCAGGACCTCCTTGCTATGAATGCTACCCACTGTACCATCCATGCTGCCCCAGTTAACTGATAGCAAACAGAAAAATGTTTGAATATGTTGGTGAATTTTAGCTAATATTAGCCAACCTTCGGCATATTGTACTCACGTCAGGCTATGGTGTTACCCAGGAATCGGGTTGGTTGACGGAGTCTCATAACAGTTGTTCCTCAACTTGTTTACTGAGCTGTGTTTTGGAGTGTTTTGCTGTGACTCAAAAAAGTATATCTCATTTTTTATTTCAAAAACCCCACACAACACTATGGGCAGAAGCAGCAGTCCACCACATGTGCTATTCATTTAACAGGATGAATAATGACAGGGGTGCAAATGAACTGTCTTGACGTCTTAAGTCTTTTTTTCTACTTCAGGTTTGGTCCAGATGGATTTTTCAATATGCAGAGAGAATCATGGGATATGATACAATTTGGAACCTCATGCAGACAGCCACATTTGTCCACAATCATGGCTCTGCAGAAGTAGTGTAAATATAGCTTTAGCGTCTGAGATTGCACTGATGCTGGGAAGGGGTGCATCTCCCACACTCATTAGAGTCATCACCCTGTGTTTAGACTGCCCAAGGGCCCCAGGGCTTCAATGGAGATGAACTCAGATGATTGCATCTCTCCATAATTAGAATCCCTAATCTCTCACTTCCTGTCTAGACTTGAATCACTACCCACGCCACACCTTCCACCCCCCAAGCTCCATCCCCAAACCCCACCACCCCACTTCCCTCGCCCCTGTCCACCCCACACAAGCTATGTGACTCCGTTCAACATTTTGACATCAACACATTTTGACAGGGGTCTCCCACCCTGCTCCTGGGGCTAAAGAGCTGCCGGTTGCTGGTTTTTCATTTTCACCTAAAATCTCTATTAATTAGCGTTGAAGTCAGATGCAATTAATCTTCTGCCATGTATTAACTGTGTAATTAAGTTCTAAAACAGACCAATTAAGCAACAAAGAAATCCGGCATTGAAGACCTGGGCACAGGGGCTTGATGTGTGGAGCTCAATCCTGTCAATGCTGACTGTTGCCAGGAGACCTGCTGCTCAATTTCTGATTGGTGGTCCAGCAAGGTTTCTGGTTTCTATTGGGTTGCTTCCTCAGTTTGATCATGTTCAGTCTCATCCATCAGCACGATGCCAGTGCATGATCTAACTGATCCAACAGTGATATGATATTAGTCAACAGACTGTTTGTGGTGTCCCAATCAGAGACAAGAACTACAGGCTGGCGCAGGAACTACAGGCTGGTGTAAGAACTACAGGCTGGTGCAGGAACTACAGGCTGTTGGAAGAACTACAGGCTGGTGCAGGACCTACAGGCTGGTGGAAGAACTACAGGCTGGTGCAGGACCTACAGGCTGGTGGAAGAACTACAGGCTGGTGCAGGAACTACAGGCCGGTGCAGGAACTACAGGCTGGTGCAGGACCTACAGGCTGGTGGAAGAACTACAGGCCGGTTCAGGAATGAAAATAGAATGTTTTGGTCTGCAGCTACGCTACTTCACTTTCATTATTTCTCTCATTTTTAGAAGCAAATAGTATTCTGTCTCTACCTTGCATTTCTATTGAGGTACCTGAAAGAAAAGCACTACATTAACTCTCGGGAGTAAGAACAATAAGTGTCTTTATTTTCCAACCTTAAAAAGTGTTTTGGCTGTCTGGATCAAGCCAGTGATGGGGAAGACCCCTCCCACTCACCTGCTTATTATGTTCAAGGTCAGGTTTTCATTGGATAAAAAGATGTTAGCGTGAAATGCTGGAAATCAGCCAAGATTTTAGTTTCAAGAGACACGACAATGACTCCTGCTTCTTACGTTCACCAAACCGACTATGAGGCTGAGATTGGCTGAAGTCTGTGTTCCGGTGGTCCTGGTGGGCACCCAGCCTTGTCGCTGCATCGCAAAGCTGTTCCTGAGGAGGGCCCACGCTGCCTCCGGTGACTGGCTGATCCTTGGAGCGCCTCCAAGTCGTCCATCGCAGGAGATGAGACGCTGACCGGGAAGCGAATGACTCAGCCTCCCCGTCCCGCCTCTGCAGCGGCCTAAAAAACACGCCCCCGCATCCATAAAGCAGCCCGGCCAGGCCTAGTGCTGATCCAGGAACAGCCTTCCCTGTCAGTGTCCTGATCATATCCATTCTGTGCTAAAAGGCTAAACTTATCTGAGATCAGTGCTCCTTGTCCGAAAAGATGTCTGAATATGGTTCTGAAGGCGCAGCTGTCTGCCATTGCCATCACACACCATTGCCATTACTTCAAGTATATGCTGTCTACTAAGCATACTTTGCCATGTGACACTTGACACTAGTCACTTTACAGAGACACTTACATTTGTATATTTGATTTGTACGTGTAAATGTGTATATTTGATTCATACACATTCTGTATGTATATTTGATATTTGATATTTGTATTTTAGATTTTTCTCCTTCTCTGTGTTTCAATCCCCGTTCTGTCAATGCTGTTGGTGACACCGAATGTTTAACACCGATTAATAAAGTCATATCATATCATCATATCATATCATGTTAGTGTGTATGTTTTAATGTGCGAGCAGAATGCAAAAAATATCCTTTGTGCTATTTTCAAACCACACTGTGAAAGTGTCATAAATTGTTCCGCACTTGTGGCCATGCTCACAACTGCATCTTACTGGGATTTTAAGTACACTATATTTATAGAAAATGTAGTCTATTTAACAACTTTCTCATCTCGCATACTCAACAAGCCCACTCAATAGTAGGCAAGGGCACTTGTGGGTCAGACACAGCGATCATACTTAAATTTCAGGGGTTCAAAGGACTTGAGTTATTGTACGAGAAAGGGCTGGTTTCTGGGATTCTCCCCTTGCGGGGCATACCTACAAATTCCATTAGGCAGTCTGACTCGGGCGAAAACAACGGCGATACAAATAGTTTCAAACAGAATGCCTAGCAACAAGTATAAGTTGAAATTCACTGGAATAGGTGTGACCTAATGGCTGTGTTCACGTATTATCACCGACACGTTCCTGAGCTTGACAGGAAGTGAGAGAGGACCACAAACAGGAAGGTGTGGAATGTACTTCCTGGCGGCTGGTGGTGGCAGCAGATTCCTATTACCAGTAGAACAACTCCCCCTCCTCCAACTGATACACACACACAGACACACAGGCACACACACATGCAAGAGGATGTTTTTCCATTGAACAAAGAGCAGTAGACTGCCAGGAAAATATTCCAACAAAGTTGGTTTAAAGAGAAAGGATGAGCACTAATGACACAGAGTCTGAAAGAGTGCCCTCAGGTGTCAACACTGGGTACTGCAAAAGAGGTTCAGGGCACTAAGAAAAGCCATTCTGGTAGCTAATAGGAGTCAAGGGACGATCAGTTGGGTAGATGGACAGCTTCTTGGGAATTTGGCCAGGAAACCAGGGGTTAACACTCCTACTCACAAGCACCATGGGGGAATTCATTGTTCACAGTGACATTGGCTCACATATCATCTGAATGGCTGCTGCACAGTGTCACCATCACTGTACTATACAGCAATGAACCACCTGCTTCACTACAGCTGAGAAAACATGCTTTGCCTCTAACACATTAGTAACCCAAGAAAATTGCACTTGAGATGCATAACACTCAATGATAACGTCAGCGGAATTAATGCAATTACAGAATAATGCAATAGCACAACATCAATAACTCCCGAACATCTCATGGACCCAGTGAGCTTGGATACGGACCACTTGTGCACTTAGGCTTGCCTGACGCATAACTCGCCTCAGAACGTGTAAGCGACCTTGTTCGTCCTTCCTTATTAAATCAGGAAGATGAATGACGAATCAGGATCTCGCTCAGTTCAGCTCTGGACTTGTGGATGAGTCACTGATTCATTCACAAAGGCATAGTCTGACGGAATGTGCGCCCGCACACCAACATAATACTAATCCAATCCTGCCCTGCGCTACAGAAAATAAGATTTATTTAATTCATATTTCTGGCTGTTACATTTAAGGGTAGGTCATGTTCTGGACCCTACCCAGATATTACAGCTAAATATTTGACCTTACATTAATGTGTTGAACGTAGTAACAGTACAATAGCGCTACATTTTATCAATAGTGCTAAACATAAATAATTCTTAGCATATGCTTCTTGTTGTTCTTCTTACCTTGACAACAACAATAAAATCAAAGAAATTATAAAATGAATATAAAATAATATAACAGAGGGGAAACTAAGGGGAAGAAGACATCATGAAATTAATCATTTTAATCAGATATCAGTTCAGCTAAAATGTCAGAATCCAATTAATTGATAATTCAACTGACCTTGACACAAGCCCCAGGATCAAAACCACCCTGCAACATCAAATTATGCTTAAGGTTCCTTATAATTCATATTTAATTTCATCATATTTTACTGCGGTCGTGACAGCCTTTTTTTAGATCTTAGCATCCTGATTCCGATGCGAAGCCCACCACTTGTGTGCCTGGCCAGGAATCTTCCTCACAGTAATGCCCAGATCATGAAAAAGATTTGAAATCTCTGTAGAAAAATAAAGGATCAAATTCCTACTAATGCCTTCTCAACTGATTCATCTGACAGCCAATCAAAGACAACATATTTATTTTTCCCCAGGGGACCTCCATACGGTTTCAGAAACCACAGTGGAAAATCCAGGTTCAGAAAGTAAAAGTTGCCCACAGTATTTAAATTCCTCATTCTTTCATGGATTTGCTAATTACATGATTCTTCAGTAAGGAGGTAGAACTACTGTAATTCGTGAAAGCAGCTGGCTGAGTTCATAGGTGGAAGAACTTTTATTTTCAGACCCCTGGATTTCCACCAGTTCACACTTCACAGTGACAGCTGAATGAATCTGGACATTGTTCTCAATCCGATAATGAAAATATTCTCGGTTTCCAGCCAGTTATAGCTGGATTCCACCTGCGGCCACTTCCTCTCCGTGTGTCCTTTTCCAGAAATGGTTTTAAGAAGAGATGTAAAATGGCTGGCTGGTGGAACAGTGGCACAAGTCCTCCATCTAGTGGCAGATGCAGTGTGAAGTTGTGCCGCTACCAGGGGACCAGGGATTGACATTAGCTGCCAGTAGTTTACAAACCCCAGTGGTAACTGGGAGTACTGCAGTTCATTCAATCTCTGATGCCCAAAACACTTTTCTATAGGAATTCAAAATTCCATTCAAATTCCATTCAAAACTATGGATTTACCCCGGCCAAATGACACTATTTCGGACAGTACTTTTAAATGAAAAAAAAAAAAAGCCTTCACACTGAAATAATGACTCATATTTCCTCATAACCCAAACCATAATCGGGTTATGTCTGCACTCTATCGTCCGTCGCTCTGTCCGTCCGAGCGTCTGCTAAATGACGAGAATGTAATGCAACGCAATGTAATCTAAAACAAAATATTTATCCCTCTTCCCATTTAGGTACCCAGTGCGCATGCTCTGGCGCCAAAATGCCGCATAGACAGACCTGGACTTGACAAACTGTATTCATGTGCCATTGAGCAGTTCCCAAAGGAGTCCATGGAACCGGCAAGTAGAAGTTATCTCCAGTTGTCATACCATGATGGATGCTGCCATGCATGTGTGAATTGTGTGGATTGGCCTGTACAGTGGTTTGCAATAGTTTGGGTGCCCCTGGTCAAATTAGCATGTTTTGTAGATTTTTTTCCTCAGCATGGAACAAGCTTAAGCATGACCTAAATCATTGTTAATGCTCAATTTTTTTTCTTTTATTTGCTCAATTGAATCCCCCCTGAATCCTCCATTCACAAAAGAAATTATCCCTGTACAACTGAATACAGGTACAATAAATGTGTCTTGGTAATATTTGGCGCAACATCTTGGTGAGGGAGAAAATGAAGGGGGTGTCTTTCCCCACTAGGTGGCTAGCCATATTCATTTTATGAATCCCTTTATTAATCCTGTTACTTCCACCCATCTCTTCAGGGGGAAATGGAATACATATAATACTACATCTGCTGTTTGAAGACAAGCCTGTTTCACCCAGTTGTGCGTTGGAAATATAACAGGGAGGATGATAAACACCTTTAACAGAGCTGGCTTGCAGCTTCATTATTTAAATGATCAGTCTGCCCCTCATTCCGACATGCAAGGAACACATGGTGTCATGATCTGTGGTCTGTGAATTAATTTCATCGTTTATTATCGTTTATTTTAGTAATTTATTGTTTTTCATACTCATGTTTGTCTTGACAGTCATGGTATTCCTGTGTTTGTGTCTGCCTTACCATGTGCTTGTGTTTTCTTTGTCCTGAACCCCGCCCTCACCTGCCTCTGTTAGCCATGCCCCCTTCGGTTTATTCACATGATCATTGCCCTGATTGGTTCCCCCTGTTCCTCGTTTTCTCTGCCTTTTAGTTGCCTCCTCTGGTTATTTAAGCTCCCCTTTGTTTGGTGTTCTTTGTCAGATCATACCAGTATCTGCCCGTAAGGCTGGTGAGAAACGCTGTCAAACTTTTGTGCTGCTTACTTTTGCGCTGTTCTGTTTGTAGAATATTTTTGTTCCACATTCCCTGTAACTTCTGAGCTTTGGATTTTTGTGTTTTACTTGTTCTGATTTTTGGAGAATATTTTTGTTCACGTTCCCTGTAACTTCTGAGCTTTGGATTTTTGTGTTTTACTAGTTCTGATTTTTTGGAGAATATTTTTGTTCCACGTTTCCTGTAACTTCTGAGCTTTGGATTTTTTGTGTTTTACTTTTTATTACTGTGGTCGGCTGTTGTGCATTGTCTATTTTTGAGGACTTAATAAACCCTGTTTTTGTGCTCCATTTCTGGTCTGCACTTGGATCCTTTACCGGCATCATCATAACACATGGGGGGAGCCAGCCAAATGCACTCTCATCACACTGGGCTAACTGAGACGAAGCACTAGCTCTGAAGTGGTACAGTCACTTTATGTTACCATAAACACTTAAACTGGGAGGTGCCTGTTTTTTTTTTATCAAATGTTTTGAATTTTCCCTGTGGGCAAGGATACTTCGGCATCTGCTTAGAAACCCCCTAAATATCCTGCTTAGAATGTTTAGCATTCCAAGCATTCTTAAGCAGGAGCATATTTTCCAAGTCTGAGTATGGCCCCCAAATGAATTACAAAATACTTGACCTGCATAAAATTCTAAACAATGGGGTTGGTTCCCAAGCAATTAAAGGGTCAGCCCCTGCATACCATCAAAAGATCATCAGACCCTACATGCATGCCAGGTTTTAAATATAATTCAATTTCAGATTCATGAAATAGGTCCAAGTCCTATCTTTGGTGTTGTCTGGTGTTGTTGTACTTCCCTCTAGGGTCTTTCAGTGAACTTATCCCTGGTTATGGGTATGCACTTTGTTGTACGTTGCTCTGGATAAGAGCGTCTGCCAAATGCCAATAATGTAATGTAATGTAATGTTGTCTTACCACTGGAAATTGTACTTCCCTCTAGGGTCTTTCAGCGCACTAATCCCTGGTTAGGAGTATGCACTTTGCTCTTTGTTGTTTGTCACTCTTGATAAGAGCATCTACCAAATGCCAATGATGTAATACAATGTAACAATACAAAATTCCCACCCCAGCACCACTTCCCTTTTGTTACAAAACAAATGCTTGGAAGCCTGAAAATGAAAAGGCTCCCACATGTCTCGGAAATGGAGTCCATCCATGCCTGTTGACTCATACAGCGGGCTCCAGCATTAAAATATAATTATTGGCATGACACAAAACTCTGTAAATGTTATGACAGAAACATCTGTCTGTTTCTGTCATAACATTTACAGAGTTTTATGTCATGCCAATAATAGCATAGCATAGCATCAAAAAATGCATATTGAAATTTGAGGTTGATTTCTGTGTCAGATCAACCTCAAATGCCAAAAATATATAATATATTTCAGCAATGTCGTTGGATTTGTCACGACATTGCTGAAATATATTATATATTTTTGGCATTTGAGGTTGATTTGACACAGAAATCAACCTCAAATTTCAATATGCATTTTTTGATGCTATCCTCAACTGAGCTGTAAATTAGTGTTTGTCACAAGAATCGATGGGAACCACTCACAAACATGTTACAAGAATCCATGGCAGCCACTTACAAACACGTCACAAGAATCCATGGGGACCACCTGCAGACACATCACAAGAATAGATGGGAACTACTCGCAGACACATCACAAGAATAGATGGGAACCACTCGCAGATGTAATAAACGACAGGCAAACAGGGCAATACAGGAGCAGCAGTTCCGTAATCAAGTCCAAGCAATGGGTAATGGGACAGGCGGAGGTGGAAGCCAGGAAGTCAATCACTGGAGGACAGGAGGGCAGAAGGGCAGAACACTGGCACAGAAGGCAGGAGGGATGGAGACACGTATACGACTTCCGTCACAAGACGATCTGTCAACAAAGGAAGGAAATGGCTAAGATTACATCCATGATTAACGAAGAGATTTTGAGAAACAGAACATGAACACCGAGAATACAAAGAAACAAAGGAAAACATGGAAATGTAAAACCCCACGCTAACCCAATGACGGAATTTAGCGGGGGCCGAAGGGGGTTTTGCGTGCTTGTCCTTCTGGCGTTGCTGGGAACATTAGTAGGATTCATTATTATCCTCCGTACAAGAACAGAGCACAATTATGTTTAAGAATATACTGGGTCCGTTGCCACGGGTCGGATATGGATTGACCTGCTCCATATCCCACTTACAGCTGGCCAGAAATGGATCAGTACAATTCTTAATATTCTCCGTTCTCAAACGGGGCCGTATTGTATGCTTAGTGGTTACTATAGTTTTACTCGTTTATCTGACTCCATTTAAAATATAATTTAGAAATTTGGGTTTGTAACTTACGCGGACCTTGGGAGTGATTACACTCGACTTGTACCTGCGCCACCATTACTCAATATATGCTCCCGGGATTAGCATTACTGCTGAAATCTCAGTTCAGTGGAGAACTCAGAGGCTGAGGGTCCAGTCAACACAATACATGCAAACCTGCCATGATAGTTGCGAGCCCAGGTCGGGGTAGCATTGTCTGGGCTCCTAATTTGGCAGGAACCAGCGCCGTAACGCCCATGGGTTCCCTTCGCACCAGATTACAAGAGCCGTGTGTCCCCCGACCCTTTAACGGACAGAAACTTGCTGGCCTCACAGCTTAGAACTACCACAGATGTACCGCCGATCGTTGGTCTTTAGCCATCATTTCCCCCTGAGTATTCAGTTGTAATTTAGGCTGAAAAGGTACAAGATGAATTAGAGTCATGGAGATCACGCAAGTTACAAACAAAATAGTTTATTCGCAGACAGGTAGGTTATTAGCTTTAGAATATCACAATCAATTACAAAATACACAAATTAAGAATAGAGATAGAGTAAATAATCATACCTAGCCTGCTTGGACTACACACAAACACAGAGTATAGAATATGACATGTGGAAAGTGGAATATGATCTTCCGCTGCTACACATACATACATACATACATACATACATACACAAGACATGTTGTGTGGGAAGTTGAATACGATCTTCCTGATACTTACATACACGTACAATATGCTGTGTGGGAAGTGGAATACGATCTTCCCAGATTGGTCTGTCTCCCTTGCTTTTATGCCAAATCATACGTTTGGAACCAGGCGGCAGTGCCATAAATCAACCTGGAGGGGTGGTCAAATCTGGAATTTAGACCCCCCACCAGGGTGGGGGTTGTTAAGTAGGGAAAATGAAATGATTACCAAGAGAGGACATGCAGGTTTTCCCTTGAGTTACTGAAACTATAGTTTATTAAATTCCATTTGGTATGAAATGTATCTCATCCGATTCCTTGATTTTATCAGATCACATCCATACCAAACAGATTACCCTTATGTTTTATTATGTTGCAATGATCATGAAACTTCCCTCCTGATTATCCATTTTACATGCAATTCCTGTTACCATTACATAAGACTTAATGCAATAATACAAGGATCACATGGGCAATGTTTTCAAGGTGTTACCGGGTCTATTTACTATCTTAATAGCAGTTTTGAATATTTAATCTAGGAGAGCAGTCACCGGTGTAATGACAGCAGTGCCCAAATGAGGGCACTGTGGCATTGTCCGGAGTCTTCCCCCTTGGAAGTGACCAGGTATGGGGTCACAGGGAGGTCACCAATGTTTGGAAGGATTCTTTTCCCATGACCCAACTGCCCTTGGACCACTCATACATCTTTCTCTGATCTTTGCCCGAAACTCCCCAAATCTAGTTTAAACAGCATTGAAACCCCAGCTCTCAGGCCCCTCACAAATGGCAGCCCTTCCTGACCACTATGCTACAGGCCGCCCCATCATATCTATGAATGCTGTAGTTGGGAGTTTTCATGATAACTGCATTATGCTGTAAATATGTATTTGTGCCTCTCATGGTGATATACCTTTTGAATAAACCTGATTTGGGTGAATGAAAGGAAAGGAGACACCCCAGACTGTTTGGTTTCTTCTCCTTATCTCCGAAATCCAGGCCTTAGTTCTTGACCCTAAAAGTGAGTCACCCATCTATAATTTACAGCCAGGCCCACCAGGCAGGGGGTTAAAACACATGGCTTCTACAGAGACAGCTTTTGCCCAGTTTCCCCTCGGCTCCTGAATGGTTATGCTATCAAAGGTAGACTGTTACAAAAACTAGACCATTACACCAGTCACACTGAACCAATCAGAATAACACCAAACATTACTATATTCTGACCTGGGATTATTATGAAACATCTTTATGCCATCTCCAATGCTCTAACCTGTCAGGAATGTGAGAAAAGGGGGCCCCCAGGGCCCAAGAAGGCGCCTTTAAGAATCCTTCTCTAGCTCTCCCTCACAGGCATGTGTGCCAACGGTGGGGGCCAACAATGTATGCTCCAGGAGGGGGAAGTCAGCAAGCTGACCAGCGCATGAGACCAAATGTTACTTATGACTGGCTTACTGAAACTATGGGGCAGAAACACGGGACATGAGAAGTGTTGGCTCGCCAGTCATTCACCAATAGTATTTTGTAGTATATTATATATAATAGTATATTACCAGTAGTATTTTGTTCATGTAAGTACATTGGTGTGAGTACTGCATGAATTATATCTAGAGAGGACAATAACCTTTTATCTTATGAAGACTGATGTCATGGGAATATAACCTCATTCCTGAATCCACATCCCAGTCTGTAACTTTGGAAATCCGAATGTTCAGTCAAACTTTCCATTTAGTTGCAATATTGCTGTTACAATACTATCTATCCACCCAGTTAGTGTAGTGTAGCATATTATTAGTTGTCTAGATATTTCTAAATATCTGCTCCACTCGCCCTGATAAAATGGATCAACGGTGCCACAAAAATGTACACTCAAAAAACAGCAAAATCTCTTTCCAAGCATAATGACAGAGGGAGGCAAGGGTGCAGTTTTCAAAAAGGAAGCAGGGCAATCCATCTGAAACCCCCATGAGGTAAGGTTTGTAGCCAGTTCCTGTTTTGGCAAGCTTACAGCAGAGATTGATGAGACGTCAACGTTTGCATTTATATTAAACCTCAATAAATATTGCTTAATTCAACAGCTGTCTCTTTGACAGATTAAATGAACATTTTATATGAATCTGGGTAAATGTTATTTATACAGGACAGCACACCCACATAAAACGTGCAGGTTCAGTTGTGCCCGTCCCCAGCAATACAAAGATCACTCCTGCTGCTGCCATTTGTGGGAGGATCCACAGGACCCATAGGCCTACCCACGCCATGCAGACCCCAATAGGAATAACCTCTGCTCTGGATCAGCTCTGGATCAGCTCTAGATCAGCTCTAGATCAGCTCTACCTAACTGCGGGTCGCAGTGTCTGCAGGCATTTGCTCCTACCGAGGTTGAACCGAATGCCTGCAGCCACTGTGGCCCGCCGGACGTGGAGTTGAGTAGCCCAGCTCTAATAATTTCATACTTCAAAACTTTCACCTTCTGGCCGGCTGTCAATGGTAGCAGAACCAATAGTAGACCAACCTCTGCTCTGAAATTGCAGCATCCTTATGCACTGTTCACATTTTGTGCAGATGCCAATTCTGGCCAATCCTCACCTATTAATGTAACGTTCTAATTAGGCTTTGTAATGAAGCAAGACAACACTAATTAATTTACAATGCTGAGTTTAGTTTAGTTTCATAATTTAGGTACTGTATAAATGAAGTGCCACAAATACAGAAAATCCAAGCTTTCTCCTCTGGGGGTTTAGGCCAGAGTTTTCTGCAAAGCGCATTGTGAAATGTGCTGTTCAAGTACATTTTTATTTATAATTTTTCTGATTTGATAAATAAACAAACAAACAAATAAAAGCATACATTTGAAACCCCTAACAGAGGCCCTGAGAGATTCAAACGCTATGGTCAAGGGCACCACCAGGGATTTGAGGCCCCAGGGAAAGATCTAATGTTGGGCCCCACCACCCCAAGAAAAATAAACTGTCATTTTATTAGAACTTTAACAGAACAAAATGGTCTATTAATAGTTTCTAAAGCATATCCTTGAAATGGCAAGATTTAAGAAAAAAAGAAAAACTGCTTTCCTGGGCCACTTCCCTAATTGCTAAGAGCAACCATGGTAACCCCTCTTCCCAGTCATTTGCCAACTCTACAAAATAAGCCGACAACATAGATTTTAAAGTTTGGTGAAATCTTTCCAAGGACCCCTGACTCTCAGGATGGTAAGCTGACGAGATGTTATGTTTGATTTTTAACCGTTTCAAAACATAAGCAAAAGTACCAGACATAAAGTTAGTACCCTGATCACTTTGGATCACATGTTCACTGATGTAAGTAGCCACAGACTCAGAAATTAAATTTTTTAACTGCTCAAGAATGACCAACTCACTGAGTGATTCAAATGTTAAAACGTCAGAAGATTTACACCACCGGGTAAAGTGATTAGTTAACTCTCTGACAAAGTCAACATGCGTTTGCTGATCAGCATGTTTCCATTTCTTGAATCTCTGCCTATAACTTTCAGGTACGAGCTCATAGACTTTCAACACAGCATCTTTCACCTCTTTATAAGAGGAGACATTACTATCCAATGCAGTTAATGCCTCTTGAGCCTTCCCAGTGAAGACGCACTGCAACAAATGGTAAATAAACGGTTGGCATTTATGTAGCGCCTTTGTCCAAAGCGCTGTACAATTGATGCTTATCATTCACCCATTCATACAAACACTCAAACACCAACAGCAATTGGCTGCCATGCAAGGCACCAACCCACTCATCAGGAGCATTTAGGGGTTAGGTGTCTGGCTCTGGGACACTTCAACACAGCCCGGGCGGGCGATCAAACCGGCAACCCTACGACTGCCAGACAACTGCTCTTACTGCCTGAGCCATGTTGCCACTTCCATCTGCATCTTGTTTCCGCTTAATCAATGACCATGATTCTACACAGCTGTCCGCTCTGCTACGTCAGCTCTGTTCTTTCCAGCACTCATTGCGAAATTGTATCTCTTGTGCCCTGATACTTTTGAGAGTTAGGGCGTGCCTTGTTTTGATTTTCCCTGTTTATGACTTTTCTTCCGCCTGCCTTCTGTTTGACCCGGCTTGTCAAAGACCCCTGTCTGACTTCTACTACCTCGACCTTCAGCCTGTTTCAGACGCCTCCCCCGAATCACCCTTCTGCACTCTACCTCGCTGGTTGTTTCTTCTGGCTTTCGACCCACGCTCGGCTCTCGATTATGAACCTGGCAACCCTCCGACTGCCAGATGACTGCTCTTACTGCCTGAGCCATGTCGTCACCCACTTTCTAGATTTAGCCACTCTTTCAAACAGCTGAAAAAATGTTTCCGGATTCCTTTCATTGAATTTCGGAACTAATCACAAATGATGTGTTATGTTACTCTTCTCTTGATCAGGCATTCCAGTAAGACTTTCATTGAGCATTGACCATTCACTAGCAGGTAATGAGAACTGCCACTCACAATTTTGGCAAATCTTTTTGTTTCTCTCGTTCAAGGACCAAATTGTCTCCCTCTAACTGCACTTGTAATTTCTCTTTTTCTAATTCCAAATCCAATTGACGTTATTTCCTTTTTTCCTTTTCCAATTCCAACTCAGCCAATTTTATTTGCAAAGCAGCATCCACGTCCGCCATCTTTCCCAACAATCCTTTGTCTACGGCATGTTGAAACAACAATATTCGGAGTGCAGAGACACTACGTTTTCCTACCCACGACTCACCCCAAAATTCTGCGAGCAACAACAATTTAGACCTTTCCAATAAATGGAAACTAGTTCTAGAAGGACGAAGCAAAAATTATTTTACTTTTGGATCCTCATACACTACGGCAACCTCGGCATGAAAGAACAAACTCAAATATTACTTCCTCTACAGCACAGACAATCCTTTTGGAATACAACCAATGCTCAACAATGACCAGTTTGAATATGATATCCTTGCAAATTACAAACCTGGCAAAACTAAAAGACAAACGGTAGGCAGCTCCACGTTGGGACTTTTAACCCACAAGCTCGATAGCGACCAAAACAGGCCAGCGGGTAGCCTGCCACGAGCACCACGATTAGGGCACCCAAGCAATGCTTCAACTGACTCCACGAAACAAAACAAACACGCCGCCGCTATCCTACTAGGGAATATTTTAGCAAAGCACACAAAAAGCCAACGTTTGTATATTGCAAGGTAAACCACTCACCGTGAGCAGGCTGGTTGTGCAGGGGTTGATGACAATAGAAAGCCTTCCTATTGAAGGTAACCGTGACCAGGCTGGTTGTGCAGGGGTTGATGACAATAGGAAGCCTTCCTATTGAAGATAACCGTGACCAGGCTGGTTGTGCAGGGGTTGATGACAATAGGAAGCCTTCCTATTGAAGGTAACCGTGAGCAGGCTGGTTGTGCAGGGGTTGATGACAATAGGAAGCCTTCCTATTGAAGATAACCGTGACCAGGCTGGTTGTGCAGGGGTTGATGACAATAGGAAGCCTTCCTATTGAAGATAACCGTGACCAGGCTGGTTGTGCAGGGGTTGATAACAATAGGAAGCCTTCCTATTGAAGATAACCGTGACCAGGCTGGTTGTGCAGGGGTGGATGACAATAGGATGCCTTCCTATTGAAGATAACCAAACGATTCTCCTGACAGTCTCCCAGCACCTCAACAGGGCGCAGAACACAAAGATCCTTTGTGGATATCACCAACAACAGGAATGATCAGACAAATAGTTGTCTATCAAACCAAAATCCCTCCACTGCCACCATTTTTGTTAAGACCGGCATTCAAGTAGTCAAAACAAAAAACGCGGAGACCAGACAAGGAAAGTTTTTTTAAAGAGTTTTATTTTCTTAAGATATTTTTTAGGCCTTTTTCAGCTTTATTGGACAGTATATAGAGACAGGAAGAATGGGGGCGAGAGAGAGGGAAAAACATGTGACAAATTGTCAGACGGTCGGACGGACGGTCAGATTTGAACCGTTGATGTCACGGCTCACAATGAGCATGGGGTCAGTGCTCTGCAGGCTGCGCCACCGAGACACCCCAAAGGGTTTTATTTTCAATATTGTGTTTCTGTCTGAATGCGTCAGAGTGGGGGTGTTTGACAAATCAGTTTAGGGGTGTTTGAGTGTGAGTGCAAGTGGAGTGCAGAAATCCAAAATAACAAGTCAGGAAGTGTCATTTTGTTTGTGGTTGATTTGTGGGTCTGATAGCCCATTCTGTGGTTAGCCCAGGAGATTACCTTTCTTTTATTCTTCTTGGCTGGTTCCCTAGTCTCATTCATTGTGTCAATGTCTTTGCATTTTTGCAAGAAATGTTTGTAAATGTTTGTCTTTAGCTCAAGTTTGGTCTCTCCAAAAAGTTGGTTGGTGAATAGGTCATGGAAAAGTATGTTGTGTTTGTGGTTACGGCAGTTTCACAGGAAATACTTTGACGCCTGGACCTCAGTAGACTCATATGGCCATGTGGGATGAAACTGGCAAAGTGCTCCGGTGTCAGGTTTTTAAGAAAGAAGCAATTGTACGCTACCGCTCTAACACTATGAATTCTTTACAAAGTGAAAGAACGATATTTCAGCTAGAAGCTACGCTTCTGCAGTACAGTAACCCTTACACAGAAAAAAAAAAATATTCCCATCTATTACAGTTTTTTACAATCGTTTTCACACTTGTCTCAATACCATGTCCACTTTTTCAAAACACTTAACACATTCACCATATCATTAGACTATGTGAACTAAACTGTGGATATTTTTGCATTGCTTTCATACTAAAGGCATTCAATCACCACTTCTTCCAAAATTCATGAATACCTCTCTCAGTCAATGTTCACTACCAGCAAAAGTTTGTCCAAATACAGCAAGTTTTGCAGACATTTAGATACTCTGTTCAAAACAGTTAACTTTCAGTTCAAAACCCAATAAAATTCTGATCATTGTGGAAGGAAATATGCTGCATTTTGGCAGAAAAATGAAACTATATGCTTGAAATACGCAAGACAGATCATTCTGATTTGAGCAGAAAGTTTATTCAGTTTATTCAATTTTTTTGTTTGCAGCCTTGTTACCATCTGTGCAAAAGTGATCATACTTACATTGAAATGTGCACGTATATAGGGTAAATATAGATGTAGTTGTTACTGAAGAGATTTTTCCGCTATTACTGCTGTATATGTACTGCTGAAACACCTGGCTGTCATTTCAGTGAACAACCTGCCAAGGTGTTTGTTGTTTGTGCCCCGTTACCACATACACAAAAGGGGCCATCTTTGGATTGGTATTTGAATTCTTTAGAATTGGTGGGGAAAATGGATGCAGCCAGAGGCAGAGGAAGAAGACGTTGCGGAAGAGCAAGAACAGTTGTGTCTGATGAAATCAGAGCCACAGTCATTGGTAAATCATGGTCTGTCCCTGAGGGAAGCAGGTTGAGGGTTCAACCAAACTTGCCTAGATCCACAGTGGCTTCAATAGTGAGGATTTTCAGGCAAACCAACAGGTACTATACAGTATTTGCAGCATTCTGACTGAAGGAGTTCAATTGATGTGTATATTACAGCAGTACTGTGATTTGAAAAGTCTCCAGAAAAAGCAGATGTATCAGTGCACATTTGTCTGTGACACACTACAGGACCCAGCGGTTACCTCACACAGTCACACAGGGGGAAGGGGAAAAATGTTTATGCCTCAACAGGAGGATACAATAGTTGGGATGGTCATTGTCAACAACAGCATCAGGCTAAGAGAAATATGCAACAACATAATCGCAGACAACAATATATTTCCAAACACTGACAGTGTAAGCACTACAACCATTTCAAGAGTGCTACAGAAACATCAGATCAGGATGAAACGGTTGTACACTGTCCCCTTTGACAGGAACTCTGAGGGTGTCAAGGTACTCAGATACCAATATATGTGAAGGTGTAGGACCACCACCCACATGAAAAGTCACTTCCAGATGCAATGCCGGCTGGGTGTATGGACATAACAGTGGAACACATCCAGGGCTGGAAAAGCCACACAAAGAGATGTTTTCCTCGGTGTATAGAAAGAGATAACATTTGGAGTGATGTTGATGAAAATCTATGGCCAAATGCAGAGGACAGGATGGATGGGCCAGGCCAACAGTAGACTTCTGATACTGATAGGCAGACAATATATGTGCGAATTACTGTATATAGTGAAAATATTGCTTTTTGGTATGTATTTGTTATTGATTGTAATGTATTTTGAGTAATTGATTGTATTGTATTTTTCTTTTCTGAATTACAGTATATTGCACTGTGAGAACAAATGTCAAAATACTGTAAACCCTCTGAAGAATACTGTTGCTTTTGTGATTTGTTTCTTTATCATATATTGTTTTACATTACACAGTAAAAATTGTTATTCTGGGTTTCCAATATAGTAAAACATTCATTAATTTACAGTTTACTGTAAATTTACCACACTCAGTCATGACATCTATTGTGAGAGGCAAACCAACAGATCAGAAGTTTCTTTAGCTGCTTGGCTTGAAATATTTGTGGATGCAAAAATAGAGGAAAGGGAAACACATAATATATGTATTTAGCAATGCTCCAAGTTGTTTGTGTTTTGTAGTTCATTGAACATTGAGTGAAAAAGTAGTCTTATGGGAGAAAGCATGTGCTATAGTTATGGCAGCATGAGTCACTTTTGGGTGAAATATTAAGTGTTTTGGTGGTTGAAGTGCCTTTTGCACCAAAGGTTAACTGATTTGCTCAGGTGTGTGTTTCAAAAGCACACTGTGTGAAGAGTTTTGAAAAAGTGGACATGTAAACTGTGTAACTACTTAAAGTGCAACTACTTCCTTCACAAAAAACGAATCCCTGTCCTCCCAAGGGCAACATCACATGATTATTTGCCAAATATCCTGTTGAAGGAATATGAATGGCTCAAGCAAGTTAGTCTCACACAAACACTAGATGAAGTCAACATCACCTGGTCAGCCTACCATGCAGAGAAAGAGAAAGGCTTAGAGTTTGAAGTCGGTATTACATCACTTTTGCCTCTTCTTTGGGATGAAGCCCATTCAGTTGCCACAGTAAAACATTCCATGGACAAAGTCAGAGATGCTATTGCATTCCTGAATCCAGATCAGGTCCCCGTAATAACCGCAGACCAGCCGATCTATGCACTTGCAAAACGGGTCGTAGCGTTCCGGTGCAGGCTGATGTGGCTTGCGTAGTAACTGGAAATCCATCGGGCCGACGGAAGCAGCTGAAACTGGTGCAGTCGGCAGTGAAGGAGGGAATAATGATGTCAACCGGTTCTGTTCAGCAAACATCCTTCTCATTCCTTCACTCTGGTCGGTCAGAGTCCGGGTGTGCTGGTCCATGATTGCCCCTTGGTTGGCGAGGGCGTCAAACAGTGGAGTAATCAATCCACGAAGGCTTGGTACAGTTGGGCAGGGCTGAGTCATAGTCGAGAGCCGAGCGTAGGTCGAAAGCCAGGAGAAACAACCAGCGAGGCAGAGTGCCGAAGGGTCCGGGAGAGGCATCTGAAACAGGCGGAAGATCGGGGTAGTAGAAGTCAGGCAGCGGTCTTTGACAAGCCAGGTCAAACAGAAGGCAGGCAGCGGAGGCAGAGTTCAGAGCGTGGCAGACAGAAGACATGGTCGTGCGACGAAGAAAAGTCATAAACAGGGAAAATCAAAACAAGGCAAGCCCTAACGCAGGGCGGAAAGAGTGCTGGAAAGAACAGAGCTGACGTAGCAGAGCGGACAGCTGCGCAGAATCATGGTCATTGATTAAGCAGAAACAAGATGCAGATGGAAGTGGTTGGTGCTGTGTTGGTGTGTGTGTGTGTGTGTGTGTGTGAGAGAGAGAGTGTGTGTGTGTGTGAGTGTGTGAGAGTGTGTGAGAGTGTGTGTATGAATGGGTGAATGAGAAGCATCAATTGTACAGCGCTTTGGATAAAGGCGCTATATACGGGCCGCACCACACGCCATAAATGGTACATGGCAAATGGTCGGAATTTATATAGCGCCTTTATCCAAAGCACTGTACAATTGATGCTTCTCATTCACCCATTCATACACACCAACAGCGATTGGCAGCCATGCAAGGCATATAAATGGCAACCATTTAAGTGATCAGCATGCAAAAGGAATAACACTGGGAACAGGTTGGAAATGGGAGTGGATACTGAACAAGGGATGATTAGTGGGTAATTGGTTAATGTGTTAGTATCTATGCTGACCTAATGTTAATCGGTTAATAAGTGTTAGTAATTAGGAATGGAGGAGCAGTCACAGGCGAGAATAATAACGGAAAGATCATCACCAAATTTGGCATCTGCCCAACAGATTATGAGGTATCAAATTTGACATTTTGTCCTGTATTGGTGCTAGAGGAAAGCATCACAAAGTCATGAAAAACCTGATGAACAAAAGCTAAACTGTAAACTGATAAATGCGCTCATAGCCCAGGATTGAGATGACCCCATGTTCTTGGACAATTCCAAGGACAATTCCAAAACCTGCATATGACGGTGACGGTCACTGCCTCCCCTCGAACTCTTCAAATTTGTTTGAAATTTGTTTGCTTCTGTCAGACTCATTTTCAGAGACAGAGTCAGTGTCAGACTCATTGCTGAGTAACTAACTATCGTATTATATTTCACTGATTTGTAGCCTGTGGTTATGCAATTTTTATGAAGAGGTTCTTCATTTAGCTGTGGTTTACGCCCATGCGAATGCATATGCTGCTGGCTGTGGTAGTTAAACAATATTCTAATGAGCTGGTATTTTACTTTAAAGCATTAGCTTAATCCATATGATGTGTGTCATCTTTGCAATAATTCTGACATTGGGTGCTACTTCTTTCAAAGGTAACCCTGTAAATGTTCTGGAAGTGTCTGTTGGGTCAAAGTAAATTATCCAATTTGTTCGTACTGGCGCATACCGATACTTAGACATTGTATTTCGCAATGTCACGTCACACTTGAAAGTAACCCCAACAAAGCGGTATTTTTCTCCAACGTCCCTCCGTGGGAGACGTGCTATAAAACAATGTCCCACCCACATTTTTAGTGAACGCTTGGACTCGCTCAAGTGCTACGCAGTAGAAACCGTAGACTTGTGAGTAATGTAAGATAAGAAAAGTGATGATTTCATCAACATCATTTGCAAGACGAAATTTTATTAAAAGGTTTTAGAGGAGTCGGCTAAGTTACCTCTCCCTCTGGGATTCTGAATAAGTATGTGGCCATATCTACCAAGCTTCGTGTGAGCTCGGTCCAACACGTTACACTTGCGGGCCGGTCTGAGTGAGAGAAAATGCACTTGTTCTGTTCTAGTTCCGTTCCACGCGTTTGATTAAATAATAGGATTTTTGTGAATATCGGTAAATTGTATGAGTTACAGTAACACGGTAACTAACCATAGTATATGTTTATGTATTGTACAGATTGATGCAGACAAATAGCCTATGATCATATAATCTAGTCCATAAAGAGGATGGTGCTGACAGCTGAATTGAATGTCTGCTATAGATTAATTTATCTGCCATTCACTTACTGTAATGCATTTGTAATTTTACTGGAAATGCAATACATTTTAAGTCCAAAAGGATATAAATTTATGTTTACCATGGGTTGAATCTTGCCTTTGCAGGAAAGTTTTTCAAGGTTTTTCAAAGTCTATTAATTCACTACACTATATGTCCAGTCTTCCCCATTCTGTAACGTTTTTCAAAATAAAGTAGGCTATTATGAAACACCCCTCCGAGGAATCGCCACCTTAACGTGGTGGAGGGGTTTGTGTGTCCCGGTGATCCAGGGAGCTAGGTTGTCGGGGGCACTAGTTAGCCCCCAGTAGGGTCTCCCAAGGCAAATTGGTCCCGGGGGAGGGGCCCGACTAAGAGCGATTCAAAGACTCCATGATACGGCCACACAATGATCCAGTTACCTCACCCGGAAAAGGGAAACCGGGGCCCCCTGCTGGAGCCAGACCCGGGAGGGGAGCTCGTCGGCGAGCGTCACAGCCCAAACTGGTCACGTGGGGTCGCCGCCCTGTGGGCTCACCACCTGCAGGGGTCGGCATCGGAGTCGGGTGCTTTGCCCAATGGGCAGTAGGCAAAGGCGGGGATCCGGGCGTGCTGATCCTCGGCGTCGCAGACTGGTTCTGGGGGGGAAGGAACTGGAGCTAGTGCGGGAGGCGGAGCGGTACCAACTAGATATAGTTGGGCTCACCTCCACGCACAGTACTGGTTCCGGAACCAGTGGGGGCTGGACTCTGTTGCTCAATGTGAGAGGCGCCGGGCAGGTGTGGGGATACTCACAAGCCACCAAACCTCTGTTTGTTCCAAACAGTTGATTTGGCCACACCTAATGTTTTTGCTATCTCTCTGATGGGTTTGTTTTGATTTTTCAGCCTAATGATGGCTTGCTTCACTGATAGTGACAGCTCTTTGGATCTCATATTGAGAGTTAACAGCAACAGATTCCAAATGCAAATAGGACACTTGAAATTAACTCTAGACCTTTTATCTGCTCCTTGTAAATGAGATAATGAGGGAATAACACACACCTGGCCATGGAACAGCTGAGCAGCCAATTGTCCCATTACTTTTGGTCCCTTAAAAAGTGGGAGGCACATATAGAAACTGTTGTAATTCCTACACCGTTCACCTGATTCGGATGTAAATACCCTCAAATTAAAGCTGAAAGTCTGCAGTTAAAGTTTCATTTCAAATCTATTGTGGTGGTATATAGAGCCAAAAAGAGGAGAATTGTGTCGATGTCCCAATATTTATGTACCTGACTGTATACCATCACACATATTATCATGTATGAAATGTGTAACTATGTAAACAATAACGTGAGATGACTGTTTATGAATATCTGTTCAGCTTTCTGTAAGCTCATGCGTTAACTCATGAAAGAGGAATTTATAAAAAGAGTGTTTCAAATTTTATTGCATGTAAAAATGACATGTAAAAATGTAGTCATTTTTGGTAGGTTGCACATCAACTATTTTTTACTTAATTTATGCTGTTTAATGCTTACTATTCTAAACCTGACTTAAAATATTAAAATACAAAAGTGCTGTGTTTTATTTGTCTTCTGAGGTCAGATTTTCCTGGAGAAACTTGCAGTCATTTATCATGTTTTGATACACCAAGTAGTCTACGTTTTTGCTCTGACAGAGAGTTAACCCTCTATGGCACACATTATGAAATAGCATTTTTTCATTTTTTTTATTTGACATTAACATCAATTCTACAAAAACATCAGGTCATTAGTTACATTGATAAACTTTACCCCCCCCCCCCCCCCCAAAAAAAACAAACAAAAAAAAAACACCAATACGTAAGGAATGTTAATTTAAGGGATAAGGACGCTATATAAATGCCAACCATTTAATGCATTTAAGGACCTAGAAAAGTAGTCAATGTAATCGCAATGTTTATTTTAATTTTATTGAACACAAAAACAGTATAACAATTCTTTTTTATCATAAACATGAATGTTATTGAACATGGTAAAACAATGACCGGTCATGAAAAGTACTTGTCCCTTGCTTGCAGAGCACCTTAGCCTCCGATATCTTATAGCTATACCTAACCATTTCATTCATGAAATGTGATCTTCAGCATATCCAAAGTTGAGGAAGATGGCACACTTCAAACACCCCATATCGGGGGCGTCAATTTATGCCTAAATTAACTTAATTTAATTTTTCATGCATATGCTGCGGCATATGCTGCGGCTGCACTGCAAAACCCCCGACGTGTTCGAAGACATACCAGTGCACATCCCATACAACAGGCAGGAGAAGTACGAAGTGCAAAGTCACGTCTTTCAAAAGTCTGGGTCCTGATCCTGCCCCAGATTCCCAAACCAATGCAGCTGTTCAAAGAGCTCATCAACAGCAAGAAGGAGGGATCAAATCCCGCAGAAAACAAGATGGCTATATTTAGGACATGGGTGGTAATTATAATCTATATTACTTGTAGAAGTAGGAAAAGTAACACATTATAAGTTTCCTTTTATTTTAATATCTTTTATTTCTCATTAAGATACTATATACAATATAAATAAGTAGTAGACTTTAGGGGTGTTCGTACCCATTGTATTAATGGAAGTTCAGTAGCTTTTATCTCCATGAAGGGGGAGCCATAAGATAAGGTAAAGGCCAAAGAGGAGGATGGATATTGGAGGGGTGTACCTTGATTTTTAAACATCATGGTGGAAAGGTAAATTAGAAAGAGCTAGAGGGGTATATGTAACTTGCATGTGATTAGCAAACTGCAAAAGATGATATGTACACTGTAATCTGTATAACTCTATTCTTTTGATTGATTATAATAAAGTATATCTTACTATAATCATATGTGATAAAGATTCTTTAGAGGAATACATTGAATACAGGACATCGAATACCAGATTTGCATCACACCCTTCACTTCGAGACTGGGCTGGAAGTTCAGTAGAACTTGCCAGGGCTCCAGGACGTTCGGAGTACTTGAGTTCGTCCCCGAGACACCTCCTCGTGGGGTACTGCTCGTGGGAACGTGAGGTCTGAGCTCGGCAAGGGGTCTGTGGCTCACGACAGAGGTTTGACGAGATTCTTTTCTGCATACCCCTGTACCGTCACCTTGTCAGGTTCTGTGTTGTCTGTTTCCTGATTTTCTGTCTTCCCCTGTGTTTTTGCCTTTTGTTACCTCTGTGCTTTCCGTAGTCTGTTTCCTGCTCCATTCCCTCATTAATTTATTTCCACTTGTGTTTCATTTCATGTCTCCGCCTCCCCACTCCTTATATGTACTTCCTTCCTGTCTTTTGTCATTCAGCTCACCTGTGTCTCATTGTCTGTCAATCCCATGTATTTAAGCCTGTCATTTTCAGTTCAGTGTTGCGAGTTAGTCATTACCTGTATCCTGAGTCTGTCTCTGTATTTTCCTGTCCCCGGTTCTGGCATCCTGTACCATGTGTCTTCACCCCTGTGGTCCGGTCTGTATCCCTGGATTGATCCCTGCATGGCTTTCGACTTTGTGTTTTTGGATCCTGTTTTTGTGCCTTCATCTGTGTGGACTGCCTTCCTGTTTTTGAATTCTGCCTGTCATCTGTCTTCTGCATGCCCTGTATGTACCCGTCTGCCTGGATTTTGACAATTGCCTGTTTCTGGATTGCGTTTTGGATCTGCCCTGTATCATTAAACCTGCTATTTTCTTACCCAAGTCTTTTCTTGGTTCCTCTGTCCCCCATACCCTGACATACCTTCCTGTCAGCTTTCACCAGGTTGGCCCTTCTCCACTGACCTCTCTAATTAGCCAGGTGTTTTTGCCCGCAGAACTGCTGCTCACTGGATGTATTTTGTTTTTCACACCGTTCTCCGCAAACTCTTGAGACCGCTGTGCGTGAAAATCCCAGGAGATTTCAGAGATACTCAAACCACCGTGTCTGGCACCAACAATCATTCCACTGTCAAAATCACTTAGATCACATATCTTCCACATTCTGACATTTGCTCTGACAACAGCTGAACCTCATGTCCATGTCTCATGCTTTTATGCCTGTAGTGCTGCCACATGATTGGCTGATTAAATATTTGCATTAACAAGTTGGTGTCAGGTATACATATTAAAGTGCTCAGTGAGTGTATATCTTTCTTGCTAATCACCTGATGTATTACATTTTACATACGGATGGTGCAGTGGGGGGGGGGGCATGGATGGTGCAGAGCACTACCGCCTCACAGCAAGGAGGTCCTGGGTTCGAATCCCCGTCGGCCGGGGCCTCTCTGTGTGGAGTTTGCATGTTCTCCCCGTGTTTGCATGGGTTTCCTCCGGATACTCTGGTTTCCTCCCACAGTCCAAAGACATGCAGGATAGGCTGATTGGAGAGTCTAAATTGCAAATTGTTTGATGACAAATCTAAAATTGTGCTGCACAGATCAAAATCAAGGAAATACAAATCACGGAGCACTTTATTATGCAGACCTGTACACCAGCTTGTTAACGCAAATACTGTATCTAATCAGCCAATCATGTGGCAGCAACTCACAACTGTCTAGAGATTACAAAAAACAAAACAAAAAAATCCATTGGGTTGAAGTTCTGTGGGCGAAAACCCCAGTAATAAAAGAGGTCAGAGGTGAAGGGCTGGACTGGTATTTATAACTTTTCAAGCTGACAGGAAGACAGTAACTAAAATAGCCATGCATAATAGTAGTATGCAGACGAGCATCTCTGAACACTCACATCCGACATTGAAGTGGACTGCAGTAGAAGACCTCTGACTAATGAATTCATAATAAAGTGGTCTTTGAGTGTTTTTGTCCCAAACATTAGCAACGGCACTGCATGTGACAAAGGAGCAGGTTGATCAGATTTAAATCTTGAGGGATCTGTAATTTAATTTAATTTAATTTTTTTATTTTTTTTGGTGAGATTTGGAAAACAAATAAAAAATGTTACATTGGGAGCTCTACAGCACCATACTGTGTTGTAATTCAGCCATTACATTAGTGTTGAAGTTGCATTTTATTTAAAGCACTTTTCAAAATACCCACAGTGGAAGACAATTACATAGATTTAAGTGAAAGAATCACAGCATCAAAGGTCCAAAATAAAACAAGATCGAAAAGAAATAAATGAATTAAAAAGGTGAGTTTTGAGTCTAGATTTAACCATGAATTGAATTTCTGACAGTGGGGGAGAGGTAATTCCAAAGCACAAGGGGTACCTTATCTTTATTAGGTAGACCTGTTAATGTCTACCTAACTAGCTTGTTAATGCAAATATTTAATCAGCCAGTCATCAGAATTGGGAAGTGACTTTAACCGCAGTTGATTGCTGGTGAGTATCCCAGAAACTGCTGATCGTCTGGAATTTTCACGTACATCAGTCAGTCAGAGACATTACAATAGTACCACACACATTACTGTGGTATGCTGTAAGTGGAAGACCAATAAGTCTAAAAATAAGTCAAATAACTACATAATAAAATGCTCACTGAGTATATATTGAAGTTCAAATATTATTAGAAGTTGGTGTGTCTGCCTTTCACCTTGATTACTTTATTGATTACTTATTATTTCTTTATTATTTTTATTTTTTTTAATTATTTTTTTATCATTTATATTTTTTTATTATTTCTGATTACTTGATTGTTTTATTGATTACTGCTTTCATGCTGATTCCTCTAGCTTATGCATCACCTCCTTTTCCCAGCACTTTCTCAAAACTTTCAGAGATGATCTGATCCCATTGATGGTCATCCTCACTCTTTAATGCAGACCAGTTGGGTTTCTTCAGCTGTAAACCTTTTGAGGTTCTTGTAGCCCTGTAGGTTCACAGGACCATGTGCTGCTTAATAATAATAATAATAATAATAATAATAATCTATAAGCTTGACCTGTGAACTTCAGTGAATGTGCTATATTATGTATCTGTCATGTAAGATTTAACTGGAGATTCTTTTAAACTATAAAGTATATTTTTGCTCTGTTAGATGAAATGGGTCTCGGGCAGATACAGTAGAAATGTTCACTGTTTGAATATTCATGAGTTATTCAAATGTTTTATTCCTTGTGCTTCTTTGGAACAATAGGGTCCAGTTCTCAGGACTGTTCCAGTGCTTCACTGTCCAAATGTATATTGGCTAGGCGAGGATATGTCTTAGCCATGCTAAGATGTTCTCAAAAATTGATATTTTGTTGATATAGGAGATGAGAAATGATAGATACAACCACGCACGCAATCTTTGATGACAGTAAAATTATTTACTGCCACAATGTATCATTTGTCCCATTTGAGTTTCCGCCAAGCACTTTCTCAAAACTTCCAGAGATGATTTGATCCCATTTATGGTCATCCACACTCTTTAATGCAGACTAGTTGGGTTCAGGTGCGGTGACTGTAGTGTGAATGCCATCCAGCTAAGCTCCCCTTGTTCTCAATAATGTATTCCTGAATATGAAGTGTAATTCTTAAATAAACAAAATGATCAGTTCGTGGAACTCCCACTATTCATCAACTGAAGTTTGTCATTGTCATGAGGTATTTGTAATGGTTTGACCTAAAGCAGGTTTGCCCACATTTGTCAGTTGGCTGGAATGGACGATGAGGGAAGGGGGTGCTCTGTCAAGAAAGACAGTTGACAGTATCACTGTAATATTTATGAACCAATCCCACCAAATTGACCTGTGAGCTAATAGATAGGCTAATATTTAATTTGATGTGTGTCCATTGTCATGTGGATGGAAATGATCAGCTAAACAATACAATAAAATCTAACATTAGCATTAGCCAATGGGAAGAGTGGAGGAGGACCTTCCAAATTCCATCTGTGTGGAACTTAACAGAGTATTTAAGCCCAGACATTAACAGTTTGACTTGACTGCTTTTACTGAAACAATGGGAATCAGTGCTGTCATTTTTAGTAGGTGGAACATCAGTGATATATATATTTTTCTGTTTCTTACTTTTAAAAATATTTAGGATATTTTATACTTACCATTTTTTTTTTTGTTTTTTTTGCAGTTATGGTGGCAGCTCTCGCCTGTGTCCATCATGGAACATGTACAGCAGGTAAGGACTGAAAGGTTTCTTCAGCTGTAAACCTTTTGAGGTTCTTGTAGCCCTGTAGGTTCACAGGACCATGTGCTGCTTAATAATAATAATAATAATAATAATAATAATAATATTCATAATAATAATCTATAAACTTGACCTGTGAACTCCAGTGAATGTGCTATATTGTGTATTAACTGGAGATTCTTTTAAAGAGATTCTTTTAAACTATAAAGTATATTTTTGCTCTGTTAGATGAAATGGGTCTCGGGCAGGTACAGTAGAAATGTTCACTGTTTGAATATTCATGAGTTATTCAAATGTTTTATTCCTTGTGCTTCTTTGGAACAATAGGGTCCAGTTCTCAGGACTGTTCCAGTGCTTCACTGTCCAAATGTATATTGGCTAGGCGAGGATATGTCTTAGCCATGCCAAGATGTTCTCAAAAATTGATATTTTGTTGCTATAGGAGATGAGAAATGATAGATACAACCACGCACACAATCTTTGATGACAGTAAAATTATTTACTACCACGATGTATCATTTGTCCCATTTGAGTTTCCGCCGAGCTTGAAGCCGGCGTAAACATGAGCTACTGTACATTATTTGGAATACATAATAAAATTAGTGCTACCACTAGGGACAGTTCTCCCTATTTTTCTATGTGTTGTTGAAATTTAACTGATCATCTAAAATAATCCTAAAAATCCTGTACCTCTTCAAATGTGTGGCTAATTTGACAGTCTCTGTAGATGGATGCTTTATAATTAAGAAGCACATATCTTTAGATATGTACAACTGATATCTTAAGATTCAGAGCTATATCTTTAAAGGCTTAAAATATAGTCTGAATTGCAGCACGCAAGTATGTTTAGGATGTGGTTATCAGAATATAGATAAACCTTTATTGCAGGGAAGTCCCACTGAGACCAAGGTCTCTTTTTCAGGGGAGCCCTGATTACAATAAAACATTAACAGTCACAGTTTAATCAAGACAAAATGTATCATCTTCCATTCCCTTTATAGCCAACTTCATTTGCCTATTAGCAGACTACTAATGATGATGGACTCAGCAACATGCTGAAAAAAGAGTTGTGTGAGTCCATTAAAATTGTCTGAAGTGTACACTCACTGAGCACTTTATTACGAATACCTGTATTACGAATACTTTTTCATGCAATCTAATACGTTACTTCAGGATGATTGCTGGTGCCAGACAGGGTGGTTTGAGTATCTCAGAAACTGCTGATCTCCTGGGAACAGTCTCTAGAGTTTGCAGAGAGCGCTGTTTTATGGTGCGAAAAACAAAAAACATCCAGTGAGAAGCAGTTCTGCAGGAAAAAACACTGTACTAATGAGAGAGGTCACAGGAGAATGGCCAGACTGATCAAAGCTTACAGGCAGGTGACAGTAATGCAGATAACTGTGTTATGCAGAAGAGCATCTTGGAAAATACAACGCATCATAACTCTTAAGTGGATAGGCTACAGCAGCCTTAATAAGTCTAAAAAATAAGTCTAATAATGCCCTAATAAAGTGCCCACTGAGTATATAACATAACATAAGGTAATGGTGAGAACAGGCCATTCAGCCATGTAATGCTCGCCTTTTCCTACCCCTAAGTGTACCTACTGCCGAATTTGGCTAAAAGCTAAATAGAATCTAAAAGAATCTATCAAGCCTGCTCTTGAAAACCCCCAATGTTTCTGTCTCCACTACATGCACTGGCAAGCTATTTCTTTACACTTTCTTTATCAGGCAAACCTGATTATTTTGAAGTGCCACTACAACGAAACTTGATATTAAACCGTGAGGGGTTTTTGGGGTGTAGTGTGTTTGCTAACATGGGCAGAATTGCAAATGAAAAAGGTTGGGATTTTTTTTCTTTTTAAATGATAAAGGAAAGGCATTTTTATTACTTTTCCCCTAAGTAATTATGGTTGAACTTTTATTCGTGCTTTATTGATCTAGGCTACAATATCTATGTGTTACTCCAACAATCTGCCTTTCTGATGATAGAGCCCTTACCTAGATTATAAACTGCATCCTGACATTGGTGCAAGGTGATTGTGAACCAAGAATGGGAGACAATCAGAGGAAAGGATATAAGAGCCTGGAGCCCAGCCCAGTGAGTTTACAGGCATTGAGTCCATATTCCTAAATGGTAAACTATCAGTTGGAGAGCAGTCGGGATCCACAGCCAGAGAGGCCAGCCAACAGAGCTAAGGGTGTAGCATAGGAAACTATTAACTTGGTGCTGAGGTAATGGTATTCTCCCTGTAATGGCATTCTCTCCTGCTATTCTGTACTTTACTTGAATTTATGTTGTGTGAAGGATACGCTCTGACATCTCAACTGTATGCTCATGAGGACATGAGAATTATATTTCTGGTGATTTCTAGAGGGCGCCATTGTGTTATATTGGTTAGGGAACATTTTTTGAGGTAGAGATAAAGCATTACATTACATTACGTGGCATTTAGCAGACGCTCTTATCCAGAGCGACGTACAACAAAGTGCAAATCAAACACAAGAACATGTGCAAAAATGGACCTGAGAGGGCAGTACAGTTCCGAGTACTAGTGTAAACATACAGAAATTCAGAACCCTTGAAGAGTACAATCAACTTTCAAACTAGCATACGACAGTTGGCAGCTAGAATACAATAATACAACAGCTAATAAAAACAACAATACCTATACAAGTAACGATATCTATACATAAGTGCCATTACGGTCTAAGGCTAATCACGGTGATTGTGAGTTGGGGAGGGAAAGGTGTAGCCTGAAGAGATGGGTCTTCAGTCTGCGCTTGAAGGAGGTCAGAGACTCTGCCGTTCTGACATCCACCGGGAGGTCATTCCACCACTGTGGGACCAGGACAGACAGTAGTCGTGGGCGTGAAGTGCAGGTGTGGCGAGGGGGAGGCGCCAGACTGTTAGGTTGAGGCTGGGCGGAGAGCCAGATGCGACCGAGGAAAAACCCTCTAAAACGAACACACGAATGTGTTCGTCACTAGATCCCAGGATACAATGGGAATGGGATTTAATGAACAGAAACTGAGCATCAAAGGAGAAAAGCCAAAAAACGGCTATAAGAAAACAAAACAACCCTCCAAAAACAGGGCGAACCGCACCACTGACTTGGTGCCCCAAACGACTGTGGACCAATAAATAAAAATACAACCTAGACGGGAAAAAAGGCTAGGCACGAAATCTCGAGACGCAGCTCGGGACCAAAACACGAACCAAAATACATACCAGGGGACAACGTCCCCCAACCACTGACTCACACGAGTCCAAAGAAAGAAAAAAGCCTAAGAGGAAGGCGCCAGCGAACACAACACAGCTGAGCGCCTTCCTAACCTTTTAATCTTTTTGTTTCTTAACAGTGAAACACACACCAGCACAGTGCCAGACTCTTAAGTCTCACAGAGTCTACCAAGTGCATTTACCGGCTTTGTGTCAGAGCGCACAGTGAACACAAAAGCATTGGTAGACTGCCAGCACTGGCCTTAAATACTCTTTAGGAGGGGGAAAACTCCTCTGCCAATAATGACAACCAGGTGAAGCCAATGAGCACCAGCCCTCTGGTGGACACCTTAGGAGTTACCTCACCATGACACAGACGGCACGAAGTGGCAGAACGGAGGGGTCTTGTTGGTGTATAGGTCTTGATAAGGGATTGAATATTTACAGGAGCTGATCCTTTAACTGACTGGTATGCGAGCACCAATGATGCGAGCCATAACAGGCAGCCAGTGGAGGTTGCGGAGCAGGGGGGTGACATGTGAATGTCTGGGAACATTGAAAACCAGACTCGCTGCAGCATTCTGGATGAGTTGTAGGGGTCTGATGGCAGATGCTGGAAGGCCAGCCAGCAGAGAATTGCAATAGTCCAGGCGGGACAGGACCATTGCTTGATCAAGGAGCTGAGTGGATTAGGTGGTGAGAAAGGGTCGGATTCTCTGGATGTTGTACAGGAAGAACCTGCACACACGATGATTCACTTTATAATGAATCCTTTTGCAATCCCTTATGGAATCATTTGCATAAATATGTCCAAGCAGTAATGAAGTCCACACAAAAATTGCTAAATGTAAACTTAAGATAAGTATTGCGATGAGAGATACATGATCTTGAACATCTTCAGTCAATGTGTGCACGGGAGGCTGATTGCATTCTCCCAGATTGCTTTGATCTTAACCCTAAAAATGGGTCACCCATCTGTAATTTGGAGCCACGCCTCCCCAGGAAACGCAGGGGGATTGAGGCACATGGCTTTCACTGGGGCAGAGCTCCACACAGTTTCTCTCTGGTTCATGGTTGGTTATGATGTCCAGGGTTTGCTGTTGCAGAAATAAAACCATTGCACCAGTCGCACTGAAACAATCAGAATAATACCAAACATGAATATTATCTAAACTGATTCTGTCATGAAACATCCAGTGCTGTACACATCATTTAGTGACTGAGTAAAGAGGGAGAGAGCAATAAAGGGGGGTTCAGGAGAAGGTCAGGGCCTAGCAGGAAGTATTTCCTCCCAACCTCTCTGTGCCATAAAGAATGTTGCCCCGTCGTAACGAGTTTCATGGCTGGAGGCCTGAGTCTTCCCCCACAGGCTCCTGCCCGTATGGGTGCGGAGATAGTGGGGGTTAATGGTGCATGCTCCTGGGTTAAATTACTTTACAGCCACAATACCAGAGGAAGCCAGCAAGCTGACCAGCGCCCTGAGTGATAATGCCAGACGTTAATAATTTCCGCCTTACAGTAACCTTGTTACAGTAAATTTACAGCAGCATGTGAATGTGAGTCATCAGCTGAGTCACCCAGAGCCAGGCCTGTCTGAACTATGCAATGCTCTATTTCTTAAAAAACCCCAAAAAAACCCATTACAAATGCAGGGTAAGGATAATTTATTGTAAACATAACTGGTGAATTTCAGTTATCATTTGGTTGGTGGAAGCTGGTGGACTGGTCTAGCCAATAAAGTGTCACTGTGATGTCTGACGTGTACTGTGTATGAGGGCTACAGTAAATATGTTGCCATCTTTGTTTCCAGGCCAGAAAAGACCATCGGATGTCCCAGGATTCAACGTTGGCAAGTGTGCTGACAGGTACTATGACATGTGAGTGCAACTACAACACATGGCTATGCTACCTCAACATGGATCTGTCTCTGATTAGTAACCTCTGGCATGTGTCTGACGCTCTTTGCATTTTAGCTGGAGGGAGGTGTGCTGTGAGGATGGCACTGTGCTGGGGGCTGGAGGTCCCAGCATGAGGTGCTGTGGGCAGCAGGTGTTCGACCCCAGGCTCCAATCCTGTTGCAGCGGGCACTTGCACCCGGAGGCAGGGCTTTCCTGCTGTAGTGGCGCTGCCTACAGCCCCATCAATTCCACCTGCTGCCTGGGTGAGAGAGAGAGAGAGAGAGAGAGAGAGAGAGAGAGAGAGAGAGAGAGAGAGAGAGAGAGAGAGAGAGAGAGAGAGAGAGAGAGAGAGAGAGAGAGAGAGAGACTTGTAGGTCCTTGTACACAGCTGCACAGAGCATGATTAAGATTTAAGGAATTGGTCCTGGCCCCTGTTCCTGAGAGTGGGAGGATTATGAGCCTCAGGGCATCCACATGGCCTCTAGGAACAGGGAGTTAGCGATAGTTCAGTTGTAATTGCTTCAAACAGTTTGCATTCCCAGACAGGACAAAGTGAGGAAGAATGTTTAGATTTTATTGGTAATGGAACCACTTGGGACAAGTGATCATTCCACAAGAAGTTATGTATTATGCCAAATTAAGTGGGGCTCCTCTAAGTCCAGGTTTTTTGTATCTTAGACTGGCACATAGACAGGAGGATCAGAAAGGGGTGACTCCTCTTCTGGCCTGCTTTACTCACTTGATGATGTGACTGCGGTGGTGTAAAATGGGGCTGATGTAAAGGGTCTGGTTGGTTAATATAACCAAAAATCCTTTGAATCCTTAACATAACTTCATGCCCTAACCGTATAAGCACAAATCTACTCTAATCCTTTAAGGAACTCTACAACATATAGAACCATGTGAAAGTAGTTGTAGTTCTCCACTGCAGTCTCTTTTTTTTTCTTGAATGTTTGTGTGTGTGTACATTTATGTGGTATGTGGGTTTGTTTCCATTTTTGTGTGTAATTGTGTGTTTGTCAATACTGCTGCAGGGCATGTGACAGAAGGTGTAAGCGAAATGGTGTCAGGTTGCTGTGAAACAGAGGCTTTCAACCCTGTCACTGAGGTCTGCTGCTCTTTCCACATACATCCACGCCAGCCACATTTTAACTGCTGTGGAACAGGTTGGGAATTCCAGACACTTCAGAGTGTACACTGCGTTTCCTGTTGTGCTTTGTTGCCATTATATTTATATATTAGGATTTACTGAATTCATTTTTTGCAGCATGCAGGTTGTATTGTTTCAATATTTTCTTGTAATATTTTCTGAAAATATTTTTCAAATGCTATTTCAAATTTGGTTGCGAATACTATTCCAAACGACAAAAGACAATGATAAAAACCCACACTGCATTTTTCAAAACTTTTTGTATGTTGCTGCATCATGAACTGCCAGACCTGTTCACCTGTAAGCTGTATGATGAGGAAATTTGTTTTTCCTTCATATCAACTGATGACATTTCAACTGATGAGAGTTCTGACAGTTGGCCTAGAAGAGAGGAGACGTTACAGTGAAATGGAATGCCGGGATGCTTATTTGGTGTTCTCCTTGTGACCCTTTCCCGCAGAGTACTTTGATAAGAAAACGCATCTCTGCTGTGGCAAAGACTTGGATGTGGTTGTTCCAAAGCAGTCTGAGAACTATACCTGCTGTGGAAATAAATCGTTTGACAAGAGCGTGAACTGCTGCACATCTGATACCATGGAAATACTGGCCCTCGACCACAAAAATTGCCGCAGCGATGAACATCAAAATCGGACAGGTTGGTTGGCTGACAATTGAATGCTATCAGTGAAATGTTGTCAAATCATTAAAAACCTTTTATTTTTTTTGGGTTAGACGAGAGGAATAGGGATATCGGAAAGGAGGTCTGTCGTGCAGTGGGCGCAATAATTATTTGATCTCTTGCTGATTTTGTAGGTTTGCCCACTTACAAAGAATGGAACTGTGTAGAATTTTAATCATAGGTACATTTTAACATTGAGAGACAGAATATCACAAAATAATCCACAATAACAACATCATATACATTTTATACATTTATTCTCGTATTTTTGCATGAAATAAGTATTTGATCCCCTACCAATCAGCAATAATTCTGGCTCCCACAGACCAGTTAGTTTTCCATTAAGAAGCACTCCTTATCTCAACTCATTACCCAAAACACCTGTGTCAACTCGTGACATTGTTATGTAGCTGTATAAAAGACACCTGTCCACACAATCAATCAGATTCGAACGTTTCCACCATGGCCAAGACAAAGGAGCTGTCTAAGGACATCAGGGACAAAATTGTAGACCTGCACAAGGCTGGGATGGGCTACAAGAAAATAAGCAAGCAGCTTGGTGAGAAGTTAACTGTTGGAGCAAACACAAAGTCACCGCCAATCTCCCTTGGTCTGGGGCTCCACGCAAGTTCTCGCCTCGTGGGATATCAATGATCATGAGAAAGGTCAGGGATCAGCCCAGTACCACTCAGAAAGAGCTTGTTAAAGACCTGAATGCAGTTGGGACCACAGTCACGAAGAGAACCATCAGTAACACACTACACCGTGAAGAATTAAAATTCTGCTGCGCGCGCAAGGTTCCTCTGCTGAAGAAGGCACATGTACAGGCCTGTCGGAAGTTTGCCAAAGAACACCTGGATGATCCAGAGGAGGCTTGGGAGAAGGTGATGTGGTCAGATGAGACCAAAATAGAGCTATTTGGCATCAACTCGACGCGCCGTGTTTGGAGGAAGAGAAATGCTGAGTACAACCCCAAGAACACCATCCCCACTGTGAAGCATGGAGGTGGAAACCTTATGCTTTGGGGGTGTTTCTCAGCTAAGGGGACAGGACGACTTCACCGTATCGAGGGGAGGATGAATGGGGCCATGTACCAGGAAATTTTGGGCGACAACCTCCTTCCCTCAGTGAGAGCACTGAAAATGGGTCATGGATGGGTCTTCCAACATGACAGTGACCCAAAACATATGGCCAAGGCAACAAAGGAGTGGCCCAGTTTGCATTCCCAGACAGGACAAAGTGAGGAAGAATGTTTAGATTTTATTGGTAATGGAACCACTTGGGACAAGTGATCATTCCACAAGAAGTTATGTATTATGCCAAATTAAGTGGGGCTCCTCTAAGTCCAGGTTTTTTGTATCTTAGACTGGCACATAGACAGGAGGATCAGAAAGGGGTGACTCCTCTTCTGGCCTGCTTTACTCACTTGATGATGTGACTGTGGTGGTGTAAAATGGGGCTGATGTAAAGGGTCTGGTTGGTTAATATAACCAAAAATCCTTTGAATCCTTAACATAACTTCATGCCCTAACCGTATAAGCACAAATCTACTCTAATCCTTTAAGGAACTCTACAACATATAGAACCATGTGAAAGTAGTTGTAGTTCTCCACTGCAGTCTCTTTTTTTTTCTTGAATGTTTGTGTGTGTGTACATTTATGTGGTATGTGGGTTTGTTTCCATTTTTGTGTGTAATTGTGTGTTTGTCAATACTGCTGCAGGGCATGTGACAGAAGGTGTAAGCGAAATGGTGTCAGGTTGCTGTGAAACAATGGCTTTCAACCCTGTCACTAAGGTCTGCTGCTCTTCTGCTGTACACAAACCCAGCAAACCTGGTTTCCACATATGCCAGCCCCATTTTGTCTGCTGTGGAACAGGTTGGGAATTCCAGACACTTCAGAGTGTACACTGCGTTTCCTGTTGTGCTTTGTTGCCATTATATTTATATATTAGGATTTACTGAATTCATTTTTTGCAGCATGCAGGTTGTATTGTTTCAATATTTTCTTGTAATATTTTCTGAAAATATTTTTCAAATGCTATTTCAAATTTGGTTGCGAATACTATTCCAAACGACAAAAGACAATGATAAAAACCCACACTGCATTTTTCAAAACTTTTTGTATGTTGCTGCATCATGAACTGCCAGACCTGTTCACCTGTAAGCTGTATGATGAGGAAATTTGTTTTTCCTTCATATCAACTGATGACATTTCAACTGATGAGAGTTCTGACAGTTGGCCTAGAAGAGAGGAGACGTTACAGTGAAATGGAATGCCGGGATGCTTATTTGGTGTTCTCCTTGTGACCCTTTCCCGCAGAGTGCATTGATACGAATACGCATCTCTGCTGTGGCGAAGACTTGGATGTGGTTGTTCCAAAGCAGTCTGAGAACTATACCTGCTGTGGAAATAAATCGTTTGACAAGAGCGTGAACTGCTGCACATCTGATACCATGGAAATACTGGCCCTCGACCACAAAAATTGCCGCAGCGATGAACATCAAAATCGGACAGGTTGGTTGGCTGACAATTGAATGCTATCAGTGAAATGTTGTCAAATCATTAAAAACCTTTTATTTTTTTTGGGTTAGACGAGAGGAATAGGGATATCGGAAAGGAGGTCTGTCGTGCAGTGGGCGCAATAATTATTTGATCCCTTGCTGATTTTGTAGGTTTGCCCACTTACAAAGAATGGAACTGTGTAGAATTTTAATCATAGGTACATTTTAACATTGAGAGACAGAATATCACAAAATAATCCACAATAACAACATCATATACATTTTATACATTTATTCTCGTATTTTTGCATGAAATAAGTATTTGATCCCCTACCAATCAGCAATAATTCTGGCTCCCACAGACCAGTTAGTTTTCCATTAAGAAGCACTCCTTAACTCAACTCATTACCCAAAACACCTGTGTCAACTCGTGACATTGTTATGTAGCTGTATAAAAGACACCTGTCCACACAATCAATCAGATTCGAACGTTTCCACCATGGCCAAGACAAAGGAGCTGTCTAAGGACATCAGGGACAAAATTGTAGACCTGCACAAGGCTGGGATGGGCTACAAGAAAATAAGCAAGCAGCTTGGTGAGAAGTTAACTGTTGGAGCAAACACAAAGTCACCGCCAATCTCCCTTGGTCTGGGGCTCCACGCAAGTTCTCGCCTCGTGGGATATCAATGATCATGAGAAAGGTCAGGGATCAGCCCAGTACTACTCAGAAAGAGCTTGTTAAAGACCTGAATGCAGTTGGGACCACAGTCACGAAGAGAACCATCAGTAACACACTACACCGTGAAGAATTAAAATTCTGCTGCGCGCGCAAGGTTCCTCTGCTGAAGAAGGCACATGTACAGGCCTGTCGGAAGTTTGCCAAAGAACACCTGGATGATCCAGAGGAGGCTTGGGAGAAGGTGATGTGGTCAGATGAGACCAAAATAGAGCTATTTGGCATCAACTCGACGCGCCGTGTTTGGAGGAAGAGAAATGCTGAGTACAACCCCAAGAACACCATCCCCACTGTGAAGCATGGAGGTGGAAACCTTATGCTTTGGGGGTGTTTCTCAGCTAAGGGGACAGGACGACTTCACCGTATCGAGGGGAGGATGAATGGGGCCATGTACCAGGAAATTTTGGGCGACAACCTCCTTCCCTCAGTGAGAGCACTGAAAATGGGTCATGGATGGGTCTTCCAACATGACAGTGACCCAAAACATATGGCCAAGGCAACAAAGGAGTGGCTCAAAAAGAAGCATATTAAGGTCCTGGAGTGGCCTAGCCAGTCCTGGTAAAAAACTACAACAAATGTCTGACCTCTGTGCTTGCCAACAAAGGTTTCTCAAGTATTAAGTCCTATTGTTCTATGGATCAAATACTTATTTCATGTGAAAATATGATATTAAATTTATAAAATTAATATGATGTTGTTCTTGTGGATTATTTTGTGATATTCTGTCTCTCAATGTTAAAATGTACCTATGATTAAAATTCTACACAGTTCCATTCTTTGTAAATGGGCAAACCTACAAAATCAGCAGGGATCAAATAATTATTGCTCCCACTGTATGTGTCACATTGACCAAGCTCAATCCTTACTTATTTTAATTTCTTTCAAACATCGCATAGGCGGCACGGATGGTGCAGTGGGTAGCACTGCCGCCTCACAGCAAGGAGGTCCTGGGTTCGAATCCCCGTCGGCCGGGGCCTCTCTGTGTGGAGTTTGCATGTTCTCCCTGTGTTCGCGTGGGTTTCCTCTGGGTACTCCGGTTTCCTCCCACAGTCCAAAGACATGCATGTCAGGCTGATCGGAGAGTCTAAATTTCCCGTAGGTATGAGTGTATGAGTGTATGAGTGTGTGAGTGAATGGTGTGTGTGCCCTGCGATGGACTGGCGACCTGTCCAGGGTGTATTCCTGCCTTTCGCCCAATGTATGCTGGGATAGGCTCCAGCCCCCTGCGACCCTGTTCAGGATAAGCGGGTTCAGATAATGGATGGATGGATGGAAACATCGCGTAGTGATCCAAAGTAGAAGTTCTCAGCAACAATGAGTTTGGACTTTGTAATTCTTTTGAAATTCCCTTTCTTTGTTTATTCAATATGACATAGCTTATGTTAATTAGAAGTATGATTTATGTAATCTATCTTGATTGGTGTTTTTATACTGAATTTTATACTGAATGTTTCTCCATTGTGTCTTTTTGGACCTATTTCTTTTGTGTTTGTGTCTGCAAAATCCCCAGCCAGGACCCAGGAACCATCGAGGGTGAACAAGCAGGTATGTTTTCCTGGGCTCTGGAGGAGGACAGGGAGGAACAGCTCCTAGCTACACCCACGATCAGAGTCATAGTAGAGCAGAGTGTTCAGCAAAGCTCCAGTATTGTAAAAAAAAAAAAAAGTCAAAATCTGCGTATCTGGACAGCAAGTCAGAAGAACTGCAGCTACTGAAACCATGAGCCACTGAAAATAGAGGAGTGGCAATGGCATCATTCACCCAGCCTGAGTTAACACTGCTTTCTGCCTCCAGCAGGTCTCTGACAAGATCTCCACCCGTCGTCCAGCATGTCACAAGTAAGTTGTTAATTTGAAAAAAATGTTTTACTTTGTTTTAACTCATCACAGTTTTTTACAATTGCTAACAAGCGTTTACCTATACTTAAGATACTTTTTCTCAACACAGCAAGACACCTACATCGCACAATTAGCCAAATAGTTAATTTGTTCCATTTCTGCTTCTGGCACCAGTTGTTGGTGGAGGTCATCTAAAAACAAAAGAAGGCGCTCAGTGTAGTAGGAACCGATCTGGCATTTCTGCAGGACCAAACCAGCACTCGAGATTGCAGCACACATTGTGATATTTGCTCCTCTCTGACCAGCACATCAACGGTGGCCCTTTTCCTGCCAACGTGTTTTTACATAAATGTACATAAATTATTTAATGTGGGTTCTGATTAGCCTCCAACTCCATGAGTCTCTGATGCTTTCCACGTTGTGAAATACTAGGTTCTCCTCTAAAATTCAGGTCTGAATTTCTCTCAGTTTTATTGCACTGTCAGCAATGACCAATCCTATGGCATGCTGTTGGTCTTCACTGAGGAGCTTTGCTCTTCCCCCAGAGGGAGGAAGACGTTGCCTCCTTTAGAGGAACAAAAATACAATATATGTATTAGCATTGGGACTGGTGGCCTGCAGTTACTGTGGGACATAGCAACAGCACTGATAGAAGAAGCCCTTGAGAAATGCATTACTTACCTGATGGTTTGTTGAAAATTCTGGATAATGGAAGCCACGTTTGACCGTCCAAAATTAGGCTGGACTCTATCACCAGCCTCTCTGTGATAGACCATGGTTTAACCACATGGTCTATGATGGTAGCTCTTATTTCATCACTGACAACAGCTCTTACTCTCCTTTGAACACCACCACGCATTCTTACTCCTCTCCCCCATCTCTCCTTCTCCCTTAGCCTGGTTCAGCTACTCCTCTCCCCGCCCCTCTTCCTCTCCCTCGTCCAACTATTCCTCTCCCTTGTCCAGACATTTTTTTTCTCTCTGCTCGTTTGTGTTGTTGGGCTGTATCCACATTGAACAAAATCAATCCAAAAAGTCCCATTTTTACTGTGTTTGTCCATGTACTTGAAAGAAATTCAACACCTGGCTATGTCTTCGATTGAGATGGGAATCAGCTGTGGTTGGTCTATTTTACGCAAATTTCAGTAAATCAGCTATTTCTCAAAGTTTCAGTCATCTGTTCATTCAAAAATGCTTATCAGCTGTTTCAATATAGCTTTTGAGCTCCTGTTGTTGCAGAAGCAGAGGCTTTATACTATATTTAAGAACATTAAATGCTTCCCAAACCACTATGCTTTTTGTTGTCATGCCAGCTTTTAATTAATGAGGTTTGATTGAACTGGTATGTGTGCGTGTTTGTGTGTGCATGTGTGTGTGCATGTTCGCGTGTGTGTGTGTGTGTGCATGTGCGTGTGTGTGATCGCATGTGTATGTGTATGTGTGTGTACGTGTGCGTGTGTGCCATTGACAGTGCTTGGAAGCAACCCTGCGGTTTTGACTGCACATACGACCCACAAGTGGAACTCTGCTGCATCAACCAGACGTCCCACAGCGGAAGGGCTTACGGCCTTAATTATACCTGCTGTGAAGGCCACCTCACTCATACCCCAGGTATTACAGTGCAGAGCCCGGCCCCATTCCCAAGAACAGATTCTCCTCTGATCACTCATACCTGCTCAAAAGTTGGATTGGCAGAATTTATTTATCTTTTGACAAACTCTTGCAAAATCAAATCAAAATGTATTTGTATTATGCATTTCACAAACAACTGTTCAACAGATAACCCCCCCACAAGAGCAAGCCTATGGCAACTGTTACAACAGAAAACCTCCACAAGAGCAAGCCTATGGCATTCGTGAAACAGGAAAACGGCCCTGATGGTAGACGGTAACATATGCAAGGAATTAGCAGTTTACCACTGACAAATTAAGTTTGAGATTGACTCATAGGGGTTGGGCCTTTAGTACGATTTAGAATAATTCTGGCTACAGAAGAGGATTGTACCTGTTGTCAAATGCGTTCAAGAATAGGGAGCTATGGGCAGTGTCTTCACACACAAGAAAAATTCTGGACTATAGATTCGGTAGAAAGACAGGCCCCATAATTGGCATTTTAATATTAAAAAAGTAACATTCAGCTCTGAATGAGCACTTGTCTGAATAGATGTATGTACCACAGTCAAAGGCTCCTGCTAACCGAACCCTGAAGAATTCCCTGTAGTTCACTGTGTTAAAACCCTTTTAAAACCCTTAAATATCACCGCTTTTCTTAACACAGCTTGGAAATGACATACCACAAATAAAATGGTTTCGTGAACACCATTCACCGCCCCCACACTCTCTTCCTCCCTCGCCCCAAGCCCTTCCTCTCCTGTCAGCGTCGGATTATGTTTACTTACCATAGCAACCCCCACCCTTCATTCCCCTCTCCCTTCCCACAGGCGTGTTCCAGGGGCGATGCTGTGGCTTCGTGGGGTATGATCCCAGAATCCAAAACTGCTGTGGCGGCACGGTGACCAGAAAAGATGACCCGAATCAAAACCAAGTAAGCCCTGCCCCATTTTATTTTTCCTGTCAACGAAACTAAGGACAAAGAAGCCTCTGTGTTTCAGTAACACTCTTTCCACTTTGTTTACATGTCTTTACATGTATTTGTGTTTTACCTGCTGTGTGTGTGTAGGTATGTATTATGGTTTAAGGGTGCATTACAATGTTGATTTAGGCAGCAATATACACTCTGAGCACTTTATTAGGTAGACCTGTACACCAGCTTGTTAATGCAAATATTTAATCAGCCAATCATGTGGCAGCAACTAAATGGATAAAAGCGTGCATATCTCGTCAAGAGATTCAGTTGTTTTTCGGACCAAATGTCAGAATTGGTAATAAATGTGATCTAAGTGACTTTTACTGTGGAATGTAAACTGCTAATGAGAGAGGTCAGAGGAGAATGGCCAAACTGGTCAAAGCTGACAGTAAGGTGACATTAATGCAATTAGCCATGCATTACAACAGTGGTATGCAGAAAAGCATGTAGGGCGGCCTGTAGCGTAGTGGTTAAGGCAAATGACTGGGACACACAAGGTCGGTGGTTCTAATCCCAGTGTAGCCACAATAAGATCCGCACAGCCGTTGGGCCCTTGAGCAAGGCCCTTAACCCTGCATAGCTCCAGGGGAGGATTGTCTAATCAACTGTACGTCGCTCTGGATAAGAGCGTCTGCCAAATGCCAATAATGTAATGTAATGTAAAAAAGCGTCTCTGAACATACGATGAGTCAAATCTCTTAAGTGGATCGGCTACAGCAGCAGCAGAAGACTAAAAAAAGAAGTCTAAAAATGTGCTAATAAATACCTAATAAAGTGCCAACTGAATGCATATGCTGAATTGCTGATGTTTGGATATTTATGCTGAACAAAAGCATATAAACCACATAAACAAGAGCCTTTAGAAATAGAAGATGGATAGCATGTTTTTTTTTAAACAGTTGTCATCTACAGGCTGTGTGAATATGTTCCAGGCATAACACAAATTCAGTCTTGCCCAGCGTCTGTATGATGACCTCATCAAGCTGCATGGGAGCACTTGGACATGAAAAAAGAACAAAAACTAGGAAATATCCACAGAAGTCATGCCAAATCCTGCAATTAAAATGAATTTCAAGTCTACTTGAAACTTTACGTGACATTCTAAGGGTGGAACACAAAATATTGTCTACTGACTTTAAAAACAACGGTGGCACGGATGGCGCAGTGGGTAGCACTGCCGCCTCACAGCAAGGAGGTCCTGGGTTCGAATCCCCGTCGGCCGGGGCCTCTCTGTGTGGAGTTTGCATGTTCTCCCCGTGTCTGCGTGGGTTTCCTCCGGGTACTCCGGTTTCCTCCCACAGTCCAAAGACATGCAGGTTAGGCTGATTGGAGAGTCTAAATTGCCCGCAGGTATGAGTGTGTGAGTGAATGGTGTGTGTGCCCTGTGATGGACTGGCGACCTGTCCAGGGTGTATTCCTGCCTTTCGCCCAATGTATGCTGGGATAGGCTCCAGTCCCCCTGCAACCCTGTTCAGGATAAGCAGGTTCAGATAATGGATGGATGGATGGATGGACTTTAAAAACACAAGAAATGGGGTTGTCTAGCATACTAGTGTATTAAATTTACTTTGGTTTTATGTACATAAACTATAAAGTTATTGACCCTGCTAGCTAGTATTGCCTATATTCTGTCATGCGAAGGAAACAAATGCTTTTAAACTACCCATGTTAGTTAGCAGGTAGACTAACATGCACTCATAAAATTAAACAGAGATTTGCATTGTGTGTTGACAGTAGTGTTTATTAACTATTGTTGGCAGTAGTTGTCATCAAAAGCAATGACTGATTGTTTTTAAGGCCTCTGAACTTCAGCAGCGATGATGTTGTGTTACTGTCTAACTTCTGTACCAGCAAACCCTGAAGCCTGGCTTCTTGGCGGGACTTCTAGGTGTCACTACCATTCAATCTGTTCCAGAAAACAACATCTTGTTGACCTCTTTTAAAATCAATTTTCATCATCATAATACATTACAATTAGAATCAGGCCCAAGGGTGCAGATCCTGAATTGAAACAAGGGGGAGCTCTAGCATCAAGAGAAGTAATTGCTTGTTTCATTTTTTTACTTGTATATATTCATGGTTTATATATTCAGGCCATTGGAAATCGCCTGAAAAACCACCCGATATAAGTCAAGCTCTATGTAAGAAAAACTCTTTAGCGACCATTCACATTTGAGCAGCTGGCCTGCCCTATGCAGTTCACCATAGATGACAAACATTTATTTGTGTTTCTCATCGGCCTAGCCAATTCAGAAAGGTTTGTACTGTGCTTAATTGTCCTGCACAGCCTTGTAGACACAGTCCTGGTTGTATTTTATTTTTATTTTTTTCAGCAGGAAAGCTGAAGCTACAATAAACATTTCCTAAACCCCCTGTGCCTACGGAATCTAAATTCAATGGCTGATCTTTCTGTTTGTAAATGTCTGTTTGTGGTTGTATGTGTACTGTATATATGTGTCTGTGAGTGTGTGTGTCTATGGGTGTGTGTGTGTGTGTCGGTGAGTGTGTGTGTCGGTGAGTGTGTGTGTCTATGAGTGTGTGTGTAGTGCGCAGTAAGTACATAAGAGGGAGACGTCAGACAGTGGGGCTGCATTTAGCTCTCTGCTCTAACAACTGAACTGCAGTTTGAGCACTGAGATTACTGGTCTGTAGGTGAGTGAGCTAAATTGACTTATGTGTGTGTATGTGTGTGTGTGTGTGCAGTCGTGCGTGTGCAAATGTGTGTCGTTTGTGCAAATTAATTTATTTGTGTATGCTTAAGTGTATTTCTGTCATTTGTATGCGTGTGTGCAGTATGTGCTGGGCGTGTGTGGAGTATGTGCATGGACGTGTGTGAGTACTTGTGCATCTCTCAGTGTGTGGGTGTACATGGACTGTTCATGTGTGAAAGCTGCATTTTGGTCTATTTTGCAGCTGGGTCCTGTTCACCAAACTCACAGGTTTTCTGTGTGTGTGTGTCTGGGGCGGGGAGTGTGGTGGTGTGTAGACATACAGTACAAATATGTCAGTACATTTTGCATGTGTTCCTGAAGAAAGTGTGTGTACAATAATGTGTGCCTATTCATATATAAATTGACATTTTATGTGCAAGCATGTGAATGAAAGTGATGTATATATTTTCTTCTGTCTGTATCAGGGATTTGCTTTTGGTTGAAATATGCTTATTTGGGCAATGTTGATCAGTAAGCAATGATAATATAATGTTAATTTTAGTAAATGCAAGTGGATTAATGGAGTTTCTACAGCATGAATACAATGACATATATCATGCAAAGGTCGACAAACAGATTACAGCTTTGCTATTCTTTCCAACTTTCCACACCGAAAATGACCAAATGATAAAGTTGAAATAGAAAATGCCCAAAATGTATTTATTTTTTACTCAAAAGAGATTTGTATAATTTTGATATTACATTTCATATCACATTCACATTTGCATAAATTCTGAGAAAAGGTTTTGCTTGGTAAATGGTATTTTACAGTGTGAGGAATCTGTCAAGGCAGTTCTCATTGGGCTCTGAGTTATTGTGGGTGCAATTTTTTTATGTGACAGTAATAGTGTGTGTGTCTGTGTGTGTGCATGTGTGTACATATATGTTTATCTGTGTTTATGAATGCCTGTGTGTGTGTGTGTGTGTGTGTTTGTGTACATATACAGTGGTGTGAAAAAGTGTTTTCCTGATTTCTTATTTTTTTGCATGTTTGTCACACTTAAATGTTTCAGATCATCAAACAAATTGAAATATTAGTCAAAGACAACACAAGTAAACACAAAATGCAGTTTTTAAATGAAGGTTTTTATTATTAAGGGAGAAAAAAAATCCAAACCTACATGACCCTGTGTGAAAAAGTGATTGCCCCCTAAACCTAATAACTGGTTGGGCCACCCATAGCAGCAACAACTGCAATCAAGCGTTTGCGATAACTTGCAATGAGTCTCTTATAGCGCTGTGGAGGAATTTTGGCCCACTCATCTTTGCAGAATTGTTGTAATTCAGCCACATTGGAGGGTTTTCGAGCATGAACTGCCTTTTTAAGGTCATGCCACAGCATCTCAATAGGATTCAGGTCAGGACTTCTTCCAGGTCTTCCAGGTCCTGAAGCAGCAAAACAGCCCCAGACCATCACACTACCACGACCATATTTTACTGTTGGTATGATGTTCTTTTTCTGAAATGCGGTGTTACTTTTACGCCAGATGTAATGGGACACAAACCTTCCAAAAAGTTCAACTTTTGTCTCGTCAGACCACAGAGTATATTCCCAAAAGTCTTGGGGATCATTAAGATGTTTTCTGGCAAAATTAAGACAAGCCTTAATGTTCTTTTTGCTCAGCAGTGGTTTTCGTCTTGGAACTCTGCCATGCAGGCCATTTTTGCCCAGTCTCTTTCTTATGGTGGAGTCATGAACACTGACCTTAACTGAGGCAAGTGAGGCCTGCAGTTCTTTGGATGTTGTTGTGGGGTCTTTTGTGACCTCTTGGATGAGTCGTCGCTGCGCTCTTGGGGTCATTTTGGTCGGCCGGCCACTCCTGGGAAGGTTCACCACTGTTCCATGTTTTCGCCATTTGTGGATAATGGCTCTCACTGTGGTTCGCTGGAGTCCCAAAGCTTTAGAAATGGCTTTATAACCTTTTCCAGACTGATAGATCTCAATTACTTTCTTTCTCATTTATGTTCCTGAATTTCTTTAGATCTCGGCATGATCTAGCTTTTGAGGATAATTTGGTCTACTTCACTTTGTCAGGCAGGTCCTATTTAAGTGATTTCTTGATTGAGAGCAGGTGTGGCAGTAATCAGGCCTGGGTGTGGCTAGAGAAATTGAACTTCTCCCTTAATAATAAAAACCCTCATTTAAAAACTATTTTGTGTTTACTTGTGTTGTCTTTGACTAATATTTAAATTTGTTTGATGATCTGAAACATTTAAGTGTGACAAACATGCAAAAAAATAAGAAATCAGGAAGGAGGCAAACACTTTTTCACACCACTGTATGTTTATCTGTGTTTATGAATGCCTGTGTGTGTGTGTGTGTGTGTGTTTGTGTACATATATGTTTATCTGTGTTTGTGAATGCCTGTGTGTGTGTGTGTGTGTGTGTGTGTGTGTGTTTAGCCAGTGTGTTGCTCTCTGAGCTGTGGGTCTCTCTTCCACAGTGTTGTGGGGAGAAGTCATACAGTGTGATGGACCAAAAAGAGCTGTGCTGTGATGGAGTCCTTCACCCGCTGGGAAGCAATATGATGGAAGTGATGTGCATCGGGAGCAGGATTCACCACCGGGCATTGGACACTCAATGCAATTCCATTCTGCACCCACAGCCAGGCCTGCACTGCTGTGGACACCAGACCTACTACCCTGCTAGGGACCTGTGCTGCGCTGGACACAGGTAGCTTCTGCTTCCGTCAAAAATATCCTACTGTCGAACAGGCCGGAGAGCGTCCATGTCAGTCATTCACATATGTGTTCATAATGAATTATTATTATTAATGAATCTGTTTTCATAATTCAATACAAAACAAACCTTTTTTTAAGAAGCAGTAAAAAGTAAGAGGGTGTCTGCAGAAAGCACAGAATATATAAATCCTTCTTCATATTATCACAGGAGAGTAGTGTCCAAGGTATGCACACGCCACAGGGTGGCCTGTAGCGTAATGGTTAAGATAAATGACTGGGACCCATAAGGTCGGTGGTTCTAATCCCGGTGTAGCAACAATAAGATCCGCACAGCCGTTGGGCCCTTGAGCAAAGCCCTTAACCCTGCATTGCTCCAGGGGAGGTTTGTCTTCTGCTTAGTCTAATCAACTGTACGTCGCTCTGGATAATGCCAAATGGCATTAATGTAATGTCATGTAAGGTAAGGTAATGCGCATCGCAGTTGTGCATTAAGGTGGTGGAATTATTTCACACTGTTGTAAGTAATGATATGGTGCTGTAGTTTTGAATGAAAAAACACAGTGTAGCCATTGAATAGCATTTATAATGACCTTCTTTGTGAATACTTGTCCCAGAAGGGAACTTTCCATCCTCAGAGTTAAAGCATATGTTCACTTTTTTTTTCAACCCAGGTCCTACTGGAATGTTGTTTCCCATCATTTACAGTATAATCGTGCATAGCACACGACCTGTGTTGTTTACAAGCCTGCCTTTGTTTCCTCGAACACCAGCAGCAACACATATTCATCTTTTCTGGTTTTTCTTAAATCTGTTAAATGTTTTTGTGGATGACCATGGCTTCCTGTCAGTGAAGGAAATACAGTAGACTGATAAATCATATTTTCAGTAGACTGATAAATCATATTTTCAAAAATGGAAAACTCACAGTATAGTATACTCACAGGTCTCTCTGTGTATTTTATATTTATTAGACAGTTTTGTATTTAGAGTAATATCACATTTGATTCGGAACTGCGTCTTGGTCACGGTATATTGCAACTGAACTTGTGAACTTCCTCACAAGATGTTTTTAGATAGATAGATAGATAGATAGATACTTTATTCATCCCGAGGGAAATTTTAGAGGGCTTAGAAACACTAAGGGATTTAGTGCTGTGAGATTTTAGAGGGCTTAGAGGGCTTTTGAGGGCTGCTGAGAGAAGTGTGCAGATGGAATTCACTGAGTCCCGGTCCACCCAGTTTCTGGGTGACACCCTCAGTGTATTTAGGTTTCATTCCAGTTTCCAGACATTTCTTCAGACCAATGGTATGTCCTGATGTCTAGACCTGTGTTGTTTACAAGCCTGCCTTTGTTTCCTCGAACACCAGCAGCAACACGTATTCATCTTTTCTGGTTTTTCTTAAATCTGTTAAATGTTTTTGTGGATGACCATGGCTTCCTGTCAGTGAAGGAAATACAGTAGACTGATAAATCATATTTTCAGTAGACTGATAAATCATATTTTCAAAAATGGAAAACTCACAGTATAGTACACTCACAGGTCTCTTTGTGTATTTTACATTTATTAGACAGTTTTGTATTTAGAGTAATATCACATTTGATTCGGAACTGCGTCTTGGTCACGGTATATTGCAACTGAACTTGTGAACTTCCTCACAAGATGTTTTTAGATAGATAGATAGATAGATAGATAGATACTTTATTCATCCTGAGGGAAATTTTAGAGGGCTTAGAAACACTAAGGGATTTAGTGCTGTGAGATTTTAGAGGGCTTTTGAGGGCTTTTGAGGGCTGCTGAGAGAAGTGTGCAGATGGAATTCACTGAGTCCCGGTCCACCCAGTTTCTGGGTGACACCCTCAGTGTATTTAGGTTTCATTCCAGTTTCATGCCACATTTCTTCAGACCAACGTTATGTCCTGATGTCTAGGCCTGTGTTGTTTACAAGCCTGCCTTTGTTTCCTCGAACACCAGCAGCAACACGTATTCATCTTTTCTGGGTTTTTTTTACATCTGACCATGGCTTCCTGTCAGTGAAGGAAATACAGTAGACTGGCTGCTGTTATGTGCCAGAATTGTTCCGCTTGCAAGTATGATTTGGGAGTTGCCTCTGTAAGAAGAACGGAATGCATGCCCACACCTTCATTTAATTGTTGCCTGGGAAGATGACACTGCGTATATGGGTTTGACAAAGGAACTCTTGTCTCATGCCCTTGTTCAGTAATAATATAAAAACATGTGTGGAAGGACTTCTCGTACCTTTTCCTTGTCAACGTTTTCATATTCAACATGCGCTTGCCTTATCTTGCAACAAGGACTGCCCAAATACATAATCTGTGCCAGCTCCTTTGTAAGTTCAGGAGAGGGGCCAGTGGTAATGGTGGCTTCGACCTGACCGTTAAATTATTTATTACTGATTAGTCACTGACCGGGTGTCCCAGGTCTAAATTTGTCCCTGATTGGAGGGGAAGGCTACAACCACTTGTTAGCTTGCAAAATACAGCAGGTGTAAGTATACATGAAAAATGCGTGACGGCTAAAAGTACATTTAAAATAGCAGCATATTAACATACTCATGCTAAATACTAACAAAAAAATATGAAATGCTAGATATAAAATAAAGATGTGCGATATATATAGATGGACTCAGCTAGGTGTGGTGGAGGTTCAGACATCCAATACATGTCATTTGGCTGACACTTTTATCCAAAGTGACTTACAGTTGATTAGACTAAGCAGGTGACAATCCTCCCCTGGAGAAGTGCAGGGTTAAGGGCCCAACGGCTGTGCGGATCTTATTGTGGCTACACTGGGGATCAAACCACCGACCTTGCGGGTCTCAGTCATGTACCTTTGCCACTACGCACTGTAGCACTGTGATTTGGTACTGGGTTTGTAACACAAAGGTTGAAGGTTCAGCTCTGTTGTTCCCTCTTCACTAAGTAACCTGTTGTATAAACGGATACTATGAAAAATGATGTGTACATTGCTCTGGATGAGTGTGCCACTGAGTCTGAAGTAATGTTCCTCCAGACCTTATGGGCCCTTTTCAGTCCATAAAAAAGCAGAAATTATGAGAATTTGTGTCTGCCTGTTCTGCCTTATTGTTATTATTATTTATTTATTTATCGATTTATTATTATTATTATTATTATTATTATTATTATTATTATTATTATTATCATCCACTCTGAGCATATATTTATTTGTTTCTTTGAAGATGGCCAGAGAAGTGGGGAATGGATTGCTGTGGAGTCCAGTACTACGACCACAATGACCCCAAAAAGAAGTGCTGCTCTGGCCACCTCCACAGCAGCGCTCCTGGCTCTCGCTGCTGTGGGGCCCTCCTAATCACTGACGAGACCCTGCAGGAGTGCTGCGCCTCGACCCACGAGCAGCTGATGTACCGCCGGAGGGACGGCTTCTCCTGCTGTGGACACCTGTACTACAACACTTCCCAGCACTCTTGCTGCGCGGGGCGCCTCCACACAGCCCCTGGCATCCGGCCACAGGGTCAGTCTGGAGGCCGAGGCCATGCCTGAGCATGTCTGCCTGTGTCTGTCTCTCCTGTCCATGTCTTTCTGGCGTGCCTGTGTCTGTCAGTCCTGCCTGCGTCTGTCTCTCCTGTCTGTGTCTGTTTGTCCTGTCTGTTTCTGTCTGGCCTGTCGACGTCTGTCTGTCTGTTCTGTCTGTGTCTGTCTCTCCTGTCTGTGTCTGTCTGGCCTGCCTGTGTCTGTCAGTCCTGCCTGCGTCTGTCTCTCCTGTCTGTGTCTGTTTGTCCTGTCTGTTTCTGTCTGGCCTGTCGACGTCTGTCTGTCTGTTCTGTCTGTGTCTGTCTCTCCTGTCTGTGTCTGTCTGGCCTGCCTGTGTCTGTCAGTCCTGCCTGCGTCTGTCTCTCCTGTTTGTGTCTGTCTGTCCTGTCTGCATGGCTGGCTGTTCTGCCTGTGTCTGTCTCTCCTGTCCATGTCTTTCTGGCGTGCCTGTGTCTGTCAGTCCTGCCTGCGTCTGTCTCTCCTGTCTGTGTCTGTTTGTCCTGTCTGTTTCTGTCTGGCCTGTCGACGTCTGTCTGTCTGTTCTGTCTGTGTCTGTCTCTCCTGTCTGTGTCTGTCTGGCCTGCCTGTGTCTGTCAGTCCTGCCTGCGTCTGTCTCTCCTGTTTGTGTCTGTCTGTCCTGTCTGCGTGGCTGGCTGTTCTGTCTGTGTCTGTCTCTCCTGTCAACGTCTGTCTGTCTGTTCTGTCTGTGTCTGTCTCTCCGGTCTGTGTCTGACTGTTCTGCTTGAGTCTGTCTTAGTTGTCAGTGTCACTCCAACCAAGTGTCTTTGCCTCCACAGAGAATCCTGGGCACTGTGAGCTTATAACCTTTGACAACCTGAACACCTGTGACCTTAAAAATGGTAATGTCTCTTATATGACTTTACACTTACTGTCAAAATGGCTTTACAAAGTGTGTGTTTTTTCACGTGAGGGAATGTTGTGTCTTGAAGGATACAGGGCCACATGAACATGCAGAGTTTGTTTGGTAGTTTAATTTACAGAAAACTGAAACGCCCCTTAAACGGTTTCAATTTCCCAATTCAATTTATTGTGCTGAAAGTGGCTGAAAGATATGGTGAACATTTACTGATTGAATAAATGGTGACTCATTGGTATGGGACTGGATATTACTTCAATTGGAATTGCTGGTAAACTGTAATGGTGTCATGTATGTGCACTCCAGTACTCACAGGGTCGGTGGAGAGCATGGCAGTAGAAAATGGCTCCCGTGAAGTTGTGGTAAAGAGCGTCCTATGGATCCATGAAGGGAATATGGAGGCCAAGACGGGTACCCACTTGCTCCGCTTGGACCATTGCAGCTGCCCGCCGTTAACCAAGGACAGATTCTACCTGTTCATCGGAAACGGGACCGACAGAATGATCATCTCTGACCTGGTCACCCCAGTCTTTCAGGTGCATGACCTGCTGTCCAGGTGTCAGTTAGCTCATCTTGGAAATGTAACCTGTTAGCTAAAGTTTGTTAGACTAACTTTTTTATGAGCCATTTTTGTGACTGTTTGAACTTCCCAGTATAGGATGCCATTCCCTTTTTTTTTTTTTTTTTATAACTGGAGGAAAGGGATGTGATTGTGCATCAAGAAGTGGGGTGTTTTACAGTCAAAGCTACTTCATATGCTATATAAGTGCCTTTAGTGCTGACCACATAGGCAAAAAACACCTTCAGTCAAAGAGGGAGTACCAAGTCAATCCCATGTCATGTTCTACTTACTGGTTGGATTTACTTCATATTTGCACAGATGGTCAACAGGTGTGTCCATACATCCTAAAGCAAAATAATGTTAAAATATAGTCTTATATGTCTAACTATAGACATCTTATAGTTGTCTGTTTTGTTCTACCACGGGTAGGGGTATCTCAAGATTTTGGGGGTTTGGTTTCTGCACTGCTTGACTTTCTCACTATATGTTTGTGTTGGTTAGCACTTCCATTCAAAACATCATATTCTGAACCACAATATCTCACCTGTTTCAAAACCAATGCCATTTCGCAGGTCGACTACCATGGCAACGGGCTCGCCAACTACCGATTATGGATACCATTAAAAACGTAGCTACAAATAGCTTAATTTAAATACAACGGATCCCAACACAAGATGACTAATAATGACCATAATTCAGAAGCATGCATACTTTTTTCTAATTTCATGACTGTATGTTTTATTACATTGGAATTAGACCTCAAAATTCTGCATTTCGACCAATAGACTTATCATGGAAAAACACAATGCTAACTTGACTGTGGCTAATTGAACGTTCTAAATGAAAAAAAAAACGTTATCGTTAACTCTAGTTAACATTAGCAAGTGGGCAGAATGGATTCTTTAATGTAAGGCAAGTTCTTAACCAAGCATTTTATTTTCAATGCTTATTTATAATGACCTATCAAATATTCATTGAACCTCCTGGAAATTAGCAGGCTTGTGCTTAATAGATTTATAGGCCGAACTGTTTGGTTGTATCATATGTGCTACATAACTATCCTTGGGGCATTTGTTAAATCTCCTGCGATTTAGATAACAATGCAGCAGATTTCTGTTATCATTTATCAACGGTGTCATTTACAAATTTTTACTCAAGTTTCCCTTTCACTCTGTTTGTGGTGTTTTGTGATGATGTAGAATGGTAAATACCTCTCAATATTCATAGTGATTTGAACAAATGATGTGATGCTACTTTTACTAATCAGACAACGTGCTAAATGACATGCCGTCTGGAGTATGGTATTGTATTTCCAGGTAGAAAATAAATTATTATTTAAAATTATTTTTTCAATTTGTACTGTAGCCTATTACACAGTCTTCTACTTCCACTGTGATGCACAGGTAGGCAGCACCACTGCTCACTGGATGAATACACACTAAGTGGAAAGTTTGCTTCCCGTTATAGGCTACAGTATAAAGTACTGTCTTCACCAAAAATGTATGTATTCTTACAACATTGTGTAGGACACATTCTACTGTATAAGACAATTGACTGCAGACAGCACCCTTTTTCAGGGGTTGGACTGTGCAAGTGAAAACCAAAATAAACAAAAAACAAAACAAAATAAATGTGTTTATTGCTTATTTAATAAAGCTCTCTTTGAAAGAAGACATTCTTTTGTGAATGTCGATTGTGCAGAAAATCCAATAAACAAAGTTGTAAAATAAAAAGCAAAAAAAAAAAGCCACTGCTTCCTGTCTGTCTGTCTTTGGGCCAAACATGGAGGTGGACAGAGAAGTAGGTGCAAGTGAACAGTTCTTGGCTACAATGACATTATGACAGCCACCGTATAATGCATCACAAAAGCCACTGCTTCCTGTTTGTAATTTGCTTACAAAAAAAATGAAATAATTAAAAACATCTTTGTTCATTTGTGTGTGGAATTCTATGGGCTCTGATAGGTGAAAGTAGAATAGGGTCCATTTTTGTATTGCCTGATTCTGCTGTTACTGGAACCTGCATTGACAGACACACTGCATTGAAAATCAGCAACACATCCATACAAATGCACTTAGGCTAGAGCAAGAATAAGGCAATAATGTAGATATTGAGTAGGAGTTGGTAATAAAACTTATATTAATTATTTTGTTCAGATGATTGACTGTTGGCTCAATACATTTCATGTGTAGTATATTATGGCACCGTTCCAGATTATAATTATAGGGTGCAAAATGTAAAGTAATTTGGTATTGTATGTCGCTCCTAATGTGTTAGAAAGCTGCATGCACCTTTTGTGTTAACGGGTCAAATTTGACCCAAATGTCGAGGACCCGGCCCCGCCTGATGAGAGATTGACAGGGATGGGTTAGACAGGAATGCATTGTTAACCCCTCGCACACGCCATTGAGGTAGTAGCAAGAACGCCCGTAAGAGGAAAAATATGCTAATGAGCAGCCCTAATTCAGAGGAGTCTGAAGTCGGGGGACTTAGATTTAGAGTACTAAGGAGCAAGGTTAAAGGTCTGACTGAGGCCATGCATAGAATGAGTTCCAGCATGACCTTGGAGGAGATTCAACATGCTGAGCGAGCAGTCGGGGAATACCCCAACCCTACAGGGGAGGAGCATAATGCCTGGTTAAAGCAAAAAGATGAGGAAAACAATATAGATGATGGGGAAATGATAATCTGATAATTTATTGGATAGATTCAAAGGACTGACTGTAGAGGAGTTGGGTGATGAATTACACTTGGCTATTAATTGGATGTCCTTTGTAGATTCCTTAAGGCACCACAAAAAAAGAGCACCTGAAGAATGTATTGAGCTGGTGGAAGGCACTTACTGCTGGCTTGTATGACGTCAAAGTTTGGAGAGAGTCCAAGGAGAGATTATGAAAATGAGGCAAATAACAGTGATGAACATGCTCAGTCAAAAAGTTACATAAGAGCTAGTGTTTTCCCACTCGTATAATGAGATGGTGGAAACTCCCTACTGGAGGGGTATATGAAATAAAGTGTTGGGAAAATCCCTTTAAGGTATGGGGAAACGACAGTGAGACAGATAAAAGTGATGAATATACTCATTAAAAAAGTTGCATAAGAGATAAGTGTCTTCCCACTCGGTATACTGAGGACATTTCTTATCAAAAAAGGTACACTTTTATACAAGTTTAAGGATATATAAGGAGTGAGCTTTTAGACGTTAGAGTAGCCTCTTGGAATTTCGCTTCACAAAATATCTACGGGCTGTTGAAGAAAGAGCAATGCAGAACAACTATAATCAAGCTTGAGTGGTAATTATAATCTATATTATTTACATTACATTTTACATTTTTGTCATTTGGCAGACGCTTTTAATCCAAAGCGATTTACAAGTGCATAGGTTCTACCATAAGTCAAAGCATCACATCCAGAACTAGGAAAATACACATGGAATGCTGCTCTAAACATAGTCGTCATTTTTTATTATTTGTTTTTGGGGGGGGTTAGACAAGGATAGGGATAACAGAAAGGAGGGGGGGGGGAAATCAGGAGGGAGGACTAAGGTAGAGTTTGAAAAGGTGGGTTTTGAGTCTGCGTCGAAATAGGGGGAGGGATTCTGCTGTCCTGACAGTGGTAGGCAAGTCATTCCACCACTGAGGAACCAGAACAGAAAACAGGCGTGAATGTGCAAAAAAAATCATCCAACTCACTATCCATTCATAACCATACAATCACTTTTTTCTTATTTTCAAAAATTTACCTTACAATATACCATTCGTTTTCATTAAAAAAACTAAAACTAATTATATCTCCTATAGTGAAGTCAAGGGGCAATTATTTTAGCTGATTTAGCTGATGAGGACTTATATTAGAACACACTTTCCTAGAACTGCTTGTGTTTTCGTTTTCTTGTGTTAACTTTACATTATGAACCATAGTGAGATGTGTGGTGTTATGGGTCAAAACTGACCTGTAGAGATCTATGTTAGAATTTTTTTTTTTTTTTTCCCCTAAAACAAAATTTTATTTTGTTCAAAATAACACATTCAAATAGAACATGAACAAGAGGGTTTCTGAAATCATATGGAGTCAAGGCAGTCCACCTTACCGAAACATACCACCATGAGTATCCATTTGTATTGCAAACAATGTCCTGTTACAGGTCCTGCCAAAGCTGACTTTGGCCGGCTCACATGGAGGGTGGAGGCGGAGGGTAAGGTGGCTGAAACATATGGTGAACATTTACTGATTGAATAAATGGTGACTCATTGGTATGGGACTGGATATTACTTCAATTGGAATTGCTCGTAAACTGTAATGGTGTATGGCAGTGTAAGGCGGAAATTATTAACATCTGGCATTATCACTCAGGGTGGTCAGCTTGCTGGCTTCCTCTGGTATTGTGGAATATGTGGCTGTAAAGTAATTTAACACAGAAGCATACACCACATTCTTTACTGCACAGAGAGGTTGGGAGGAAATACTTCCTGCTAGGCCCTGACCACAGCCGTAGCTATGTTGGTCTGCTTGAGTCCCTAGGCTGTAAACAGATATACTCGTATATTCGTGAGACGTGCACATAACGCGCGATGTGACATGCTGTGGTACCAGCAGAGGATTGTTCAGCGAGTTCTTCTCAGTACAGGATTCCTATAGCGATCAAGTCAAAATTATAAATAAGACATCCACTAAAGGTGGACAACTAATCTAAATTGTTATTCAAATGGAGTCAGATAAACGAAGGAGAATATATTGACCCTATTGTGGAGATTCTTGGTCAGCCCGGACCAGTAAAGAGCAGAAGGCAGAGTGGTACTCCTATCTTTGTATCATGGTTTAGTTATTAGCTGATCTAGACTCTCCGCATAGGGGCCACTAATTTTGAACCCTATTAGTATTCTTTCAGCAACACCAGAAGGACGAGCACACTGATACCTTCAGCCCTCGCTAAATTCAGTTGTTGGGTTAGCGTGGGGTTTTACAGCAGTAAATAATGGCTTCCGTGAAGTTGTGGTAAAGAACGTTCTACGGATCCGTGAAGGGAATATGGAGGCCGAGACGGGTACCCACTTGCTCCGCTTGGACCACTGCAGCTGCCCGCCGTTAACCAAGGACAGATTCTACCTGTTTATCGGAAACGGGACCGGCAGTGGGCAATCCAGCCAGGGGGATGAAGTGTGCCACTTTGCTGAATAGGTCCACCACAGTCGGATGGTGGTGTTGCCCTTGGAAAGGGGAAGTCCGGTCACAAAGTCCACTCCGATGTAGCCCCAGGGTCGGCTGGGCACCGGCAATGGTTGAAGCAGTCCAGCAGGGGCCTGGTGAGATGCTTTGCTTCTGGCGCATGTGTTGCAAGCCTTGATGAAGCGGCTGGTGTCGGGGATCATGGAAACCCACCAGAATCTCCATGAAGGATGGTCTCCTCCATATTGTAAAACCCCACGCTAACCCAACGACGGAATTTAGCGCGGGCCGAAGGTATTTGCATGCTTGTTCTTCTGGAAGAAGATTAGTAGGGTTAAATAATAATGACCATTATGCGGAGAGTCTGGATCAGCCAATAAATAAACCACGTTACAAAGACAGTAGTACCACTCTGCCTTCCGCTCATTACTGGTCCGGGCTGACTAAGAATCTCCACAATAGGGCCAATATATTCACCTTCATTATCTGACTCCATTTAAGATATAATTTTGAAATTTGGTTTTGAAACATACGCGAACCTCGGGAGTGATTACACTTGACTCTTACCTGTGCCACCATTACTCAATATATGCTCCCGGGATTAGCATTATTGCTGAATCTCAGTTCGGTGGAGAACTCAGAGGCTGAGGGTCTAACCAACACAATACATGCATTAAATTTGACATGATAGTTGCGAGCCCAGGTCGGCGTGCATTTAGAGGGCTCCTTAGAGCTAACATGACAAGAACCGGCGTAGAAACGCCCATGGGTTCCCTTCGCATCAAATTACAAGAGCCATGCACCACCAATCCTTTTTACAGGCTGAACTTGGCTGCCTTTCCCAGCTTGGAAACACCACAAGAGTACCAAGCCACTGATCAGTTGGTCTTTGGTCAACCCTAAGTATTCAGTCGTAATTTAGGCTGAAAGGGTACAAGATGAATTAGAGTCATGGAGATCACGCAAGTTACAAACAAAATAATATATTCACAGGCAGGCAGGTTATTAGCTTTAGATACAATAGTCAATTACAAAATACACAAATTAAGAATAGAGATAGAGTAAATAATCATACCTAGCCTGCTTTGGCTACACACAAACACAGAACGTACATAGCGTGGGAAGCCGGTTACGGTCTTCCCTATACATCTGCTACACATGTACATACGCAGAATATGCAGCGTGGGAAGTCGAATGCGATCTTCCCCTATACATACCTAGGACAACGTGCAATGTGTGGGAAGTCGATTGCGATCTTCCTGCTACATACAGATAGAGAATGTGTACCGCGCGGGAAGTCGGTTGCAATCTTCCCAGATTGGTCTGTCTTCCTTGCTTTTATGCCAAATCATATGTTTGAACCAGGCGGCAGTGCCATAAATTAACCTGGAGGGGTGGTCAAATCTGGAATTTAGACCCCCACCCTTGGGGGTTCTTAAGTAGTGAAAATAAGATGATTACCAGAGAGGACATGTAGAGTTACTGAAACTATGGTTTATTAAACTCAATTTGGTATGAAATGTATCTCATCCGATTCCTTGATTTTACTGGATCACATCCATACCAAACAGATTATCCTTATATTTTATTATCATGTAGTTGTCACAAAAAGGCCGCCATTAACCCAGGGGAGAAGTGTAGGGTGTAAAGACAGAAGTGTCCAAATGGGGGCACTGAGGGCACTGTGGGAGTCTTTCCCATTGGAGGTGTCCAGGTCGTGGGTCACGGACACATTATTTTCCCATGACTTACTGACCCCTCAACTAAAACACCCCCAGAACACCCCCACAGCCACATTCCATCTTCCCTTTATCTCAGTCTCTCTAGATGCGGACATTCTTGGGAGCCAATGGTCTGAATCCCCCAAAGGAAGTCTGAATCATAGAGTTTACTGGAGATACCTGGAGAGAGATGTATTTGAGAGTTTTTGTTAGTTTTCGTTATGTGATAAATATGTTTTGTGCCTCTCATGGGAATATACCTTTTGGATAAACCTGATTTTGGTGAATTAAAGGAAAGGAGACAAAACCCCAGATTGCTTGGTTTCTTCTCCTTATCTCCAAAATCCAGACCATTGTTCTTGACCCTAAAAATGGGTCAACCATCTGGAATTTAGAGCCAACCCCCCACCAGTTAGTGAGACCTTGGTCAGGGGGCTAAAGCAAATGGCTTCTACAGAGACAGGTCTTCCACAGTTTCCCCTCGGCTACTGTTACGAAAACTAGACCATTGCACCAGTCGCACTGAACCAATCACAATTACACCAAACTTTACTATATTCTGACCTGGGATTATCATGAAACATCTTTATGCCATCTCCAGTATTCCTGTGCTCAAACCCTGTAAGGACTGTGAGAGAAGGGGGGCTACCCAGGGGCCCAGGAAGACTCCTCCAGGAACCCTTCTCTAGTTCTCCTCCATGGTTCTCCGCCTTATGGTTCCCTCTCTATGTGCACCTGGCAGTCGAGCTGCACGTTCATGCCTGCTTTCCATTCTGGTTCCTTAGTGGTGGAATGACTTGCCTACCACTGTCAGAACAGCAGAATCCCTCCCCCTATTTCGACGCAGACTCAAAACCCACCTTTTCAAACTCTACCTTAGTCCTCCCTCCTGATTTCCCCTGCCTCTCCTTTCTGATATCCCTATCCTTGTCTAACCCCCCGCCCCCCCCCCCCAAAAAAAAAAAGAATTATTATTTTTTTTTAATTATGATGACAACTATGTTTAGAACAGCATTTCATGTGTATTTTGCTAGTTCTGGATGTGATGCTTTGACTTATGGTAGAACCTATGCACTTGTAAGTCGCTTTGGATTAAAAGCGTCTGCCAAATGACTAAATGTAAAATGGAACATAATTTCACATAAAATACTTAATTAAAGGTATGAGTCCATAGATTAAACGTTATACCCCATTTCATTTTGTAACAAAGTTATCAGCTATTCAAATGAGCTGGTTGGCAACTGACAGTGTATAACAATGCATGCCTTGACCACATGTGAATGCAGCAACAAACGGATTTTATAGAAATTAGTGTACAACATTATACTCTCTGTAATTACTTCACAATTATATGCAACTGTATTAATTAAAAAAAGATAATTAATTATCACGCTTTTATTTTGATAAATGAAAACCGGAAGTCTCCAGCTTCACGAAACTATGTGATCTTGTTCGGCTGAACTCGTCTCAACATCTCAAATTCTCTCGACGTGATTCCATAATTAATTCTACAGACGTTGTACTGGTGCAGCGCTGTTCTACGATGGTCGATAAGGCAACGGTGAGTTAATAATGTAGAATACCAAGGCCAAATGTTCGCTAGATACAATGGCGTGACATTCTTTCGGTTGTTCATTAAATTAATCAGTAGAACAAGTGGAAATCATGGTTGTATCGCCTCTTACCTATTTTATGTATATTGTATCTGAATTGAAGGAATGAATACATTTTAAGCAAAGGAGCCACATAAAACATGTAAACCAAACAGTGCCATGGAATTATTTTGTGATTTGATGGAAACTCAGGAAATTCAGGATACCATGTAGGATAATGAGTTAAGTGAACTAATGTCAATTTAGCATGCTTTCTACAACAACTTCCACAGAATCAGGATGGGACTAGTCAAGTCCTATTCTTTTCAAAGCCCATTGGTCCCACTTTCTCTAAATGGGATATACTAAGTTAGCTAGCTTGTGAAAATGCAGATGAACGCATATCATGGGGGTAGCTATGGTAACAAACAACGTGTGGAAAGTGGGGGTGCGGTTGTCAATCATAGCTAATTGACAGTTCTCATTACCACAGCCAAACAGTTATACATTTAAATGACTGAATAATAAATAAATAAATGCACATTTGTTTTATTGTTGTCTAAAGGCAACTGGCAATTGTCACACTATCAGGCTTTAGAATCGTGCACAGTACAGTCATTGCTGCATCCAAGGGGTCTCATTCATGAAGCGTTAGTAAATCTATGTGCAGATTTGCACTTTGTTGTACGTCGCTCTGGATAAGAGCGTCTGCTAAATGCCACATAATGTAACGTAATGTAATGTAAAAATAAGTCAGTCTGCAGCCAACGTAAATTAAACATTTTTCAAATAAGATTTATTTAATGTTTCTTTCAAATGAAAAAAGAGCCACACATAAAACGAAAAAAAACAAACGTTGTCTCATATTTCTAGCTGGCGAGTGCTCCTCCCATGATGTGGCTCCACCACCTGCTGCCGCCGCTGCTGCTCCTGCTGCACCCAGGTACCGAGGCTGAAGAGGTGATCCGGCTGTCCTTACGGATGAGGTCCTGAGGAATCAAGAAAGTCTACTTACAGCAGTCAACCAAATCAACACGTCCCTCCAAGAAATTAACACCAGCTTGAAGGAAATCTGCAAGGCACTTTTGCGTCCTCAACAATAAAGTGTTATGTTGTCAGTATTGTGTGATGTCTGTGTTTATCCTGGGAAAACACTTATTTACTACAAGATAATCAAGCTACTCTCTTTTACTCTGATAATTAAATATAGCCTATTTGTATACATTTTAAAGAGCATGACCTGAAAATGAACTGAGGTAGCCTACTGAAACAGGATGTTGTATATAAATATAAAACAAAATACAAATGAAATTCTTGAATTTACACAAGCACTATGCGTGGTCAGTAGCAGGTGTAGATTTTATTAGTAGCTACGAAAAGATTGGAGCTACTAAAATATTGATGAATGCCAAAATCCCTCTACTCACATTTTACACACAAATTCGTTCTGCTCACGTTTCTTGAATGAGACCCAAGGTCATTAGCTATATTCATGATGCTTGGGATAAGAAAAATGGATATAAAAAAATAGATTTTATAGATTTGTCAAAGGCTTTTGGTGCTGTTGATCATGCTATGCTGTTGCACAGATAGGTCTAGGTCCATAGGCTCTAGACTGGTTTCATAATTACCTTTTAGATAGAACACAGTGTGTGACAGGAGGGCTTGACTTCAGAATTTAAAAACATTACAAAAGGTATCCCACAAGGTTCAATCTTGGCGCCTGTTCTTTTTACACTGGCCATGAATCATATTGGTAGGAGAGTTGAATCTGCAAAGCTCCATTTCTATGTGGACGATACTGTTCTTTATTCTGCTGCATGCAATATTGAGAAGGCTTTTTAGGAGTTACAATGAGCTTTTATTGAAATTCAGAAACAACTTTTATATCTAAACTCGAAAAAGATACAATTTATGGTATTCTCTAATCTGAAAGCAGACAAGTGGAGCCATCTGCAGATCCAAACCACCAATGCCCACCCAATTTGTAGCATCAGTGGATAACACAGCGTCAAAGGTTCAAATCCCGCCAGGGGGGGCCTTTTTGTGTGGAGTTTGTATCTTGGCTCTTAATCCCTATACTGACCTTATCCCTCTCCCTGTCTCCCTCCTCAAATACAGCTGACCTGGAGGTGGGGTAGTGAGGTGGCCCAGACCACGTCCATACAGGATGGGAGCTGCTGTGTGAAAAAATGATATCGATTATAGGGGAATGGATCATTGGCAGATATTTCAACAACAGACATGTCAACTTGACGATGTCAATTCTAAATTCTGATTGTTTTCCAGGAACTGAACGGGAAAAGTGCTAAAAACACACAAACCGTATATCCACCTGAGTTGGAAGCCGCTGCCTTCCAGACCAGATTAAGCGATGAAAACGTGGGGCATGTGTGTCCCTTCCGTTTCCTCAGTGAGGGCCCTGATGGACTGGATCCCCAGTGTGGAGGTCTTCGGAGGTCTACAGCCAGACACTCTTGTAGAAGAGGAGGAAAACGGCATGGAAGACCACAGTGTTTTAGCACAGCGGTTCTCTACAGGGGGGGCTTGGGCCCCAAAGGGGGCTTCAGGGAGCTGGCAGGGGGGCCTTGAGATGAGGAAATTATTGAATGCTTCAAAACATCAAGGCTTCAGCCCAGTCCATTAAATGTTCAGCCATTGAGCACTTCCCCTCACCAGTTCCACTTGGGGAATCCCTCTAGAACAAGAAGTCGTACATTGCTCTTTTCAAGTGCGGTCCAGTCCATTAAAAAAATGCAAGTGAAGTAGGCGGCATAAGTCCCTCCACAAAGTGCGTTGCTGGGGTTTCTCTATTTTACACGACAGGAGTTTATATTCTCACCGACAAACAGCACTGAAATAAACAGAAATGCAAAAATGCACATTGTCCCTTTGTGGCAATAAAATAAAAAAGACTTGGTATCAATCAGGGATGGAGGAAGGCTTTGCAAGAGCACCTCCTGTGGTCAGTGAGAGATCTGCAAGACTGCAGAGTGTTAAGCAGCGCTACTCAAGTTAAGGTCAGCAGGATTGTGGGGTTAGCTGATGGCTAATTGATTGATGAATGCCAGTGATTTACCAGAGCTTTAACTCAACTGGTGCCCCAGGTTTAAGTGAGTGCAGAATAGAGGGGTAGAATAAAAACTCCTGGCCACCAGGGCCAAATTTCAAGATCCCTGGTGTAAATAATGTATCAGCTGCTGTAGTAGGACCCTTTGATTCAGGTTAAAATGCTTCCCCTGTTTCCCCTCCAGTAGCTGCACGTCTGCACACCTGTGAGCAGCAGTATGATGCAGGCAGGAGTCTGTCTGAGACAAGACACTGAGACAACACTACCAGAGCTCACCGAGCAGCACTGGAGGCCACAGAAAGAAGAGGAACTCCGTGGACTAGAGTCAGAGACAGAGTGTGCTGCACCAGGACTCCACACTGGGTGTGTTACAACACACACACACATCAGTGATAAAAACAGAAGCTGGATATGTAACCCATCTGCATCCTGACCAAATCAAAACAGAGACTGATGATGGAGGATACCATAAGGCAGAACTGATCAATGACGTGCAGGATTTTAATATGAAATCTGATAAAATGAAGTGTGAATCCAGTGAAAGTTCAATGAGTGATCTCATTAACACTGTGATGGATGGAGCTGGTGTTGAGCACAAAGTTCTGGTTGAACCATGGCAATGTGCAGGAGAGCCAATTTCAAACTGCAAAAAAGAAGAACCCCATTATATGTCAACCCAATGTATGGACTTAAATCATCACTGTGACAAAAACAATGAAAATAATCAGACAAGAATTGCCAATAAATGTACAAACTGTAGCAACAAACATATACATTGTCAGAGAATGATCACTGAACCACTGATAACTAAATTGAGAAATTCATTTTCGAATTTGAATTCTTTGAATTTCTGTCAAAACAAGATGATTCATAGAAATGAAGGAGAAATTCACAGTTGGAAAGCCACACAAATGTACACAATGTGAGAAATGTTTTACGAAAAAACCATGGTTAATTACCATGAGAATTCATACAGGGGAAAAACCTTACAAATGTGTTCAGTGTGGAAAGTGCTTTTCCCAAATAGCTCACTTAAGTAGCCACCAGAGAATTCATACTGGTGAAAAACCCTATAAGTGTAGAGTGTGTGAGAAGTGTTTTAAAACTAAATCTGATTTAAATAAACACCTAAGAATTCATTCCGGCAAAAAGCCATACAAGTGTGCCCAGTGTGAGAAGTGTTTTGGTACAAAATTTGATTTAAACAGACACTCGAGAATTCATACAGGTGAAAAACCCTACAAGTGTAGAGACTGTGAGAAGTTTTTTTCCCACAAAATCTAATTTAAATAGGCACCTGAGAATTCATACAGGTGAAAAATGAAACAAATGTGTTCATAGTGGGAAGTGCTTTCTCCACGCCTCTCATTTAACTCGCCACATGAGAAATCATTCAATGTTCTTGGTGTGGGAAGTGTTTTTCCTAAACTAGTGCATTAAATCTGTTCCCCCCCGTGTCTGCAAGGCCCTTAACCCAGACACTGGCCTCAGAACTGGCCTCCCAGGCTGCCCTAAGGTGGCTGCCCACTGGATTGGTCAAATGCAGAGGACAGGCAATGGCAATAAAGTTGAAACTAATCTAAACACTGAAAAATATCATTTTTGTTTAACACTAGTGTTCACATGGGTGAAAGGTCCAACACATTTTTAAGTGTGGCAAGTGTTTTTCTCCCACGTAATGTAGTTAAATTGCCACAGCATAAGTATTTAATGTAGTAAAATCAATCTACAGATGAACATACTGAGGAATTTACTCATTGGGAGAAATTAAAGAAAGCGTCCTGTACTTGTATTTGAGTATGAAAGGTTTCTGTACGGCCTTGTAACTCAAAAGACCATCCTTTCATAATCATAATCTCTTTTGCTTTCTTATTTGGTTGGATGTTTTATCAGAGTTAAATGAGCAAAAGGTGGAAACTGACTGGAATGCACAAGTGATGTGACTGTTGTCTTCCTTGGAAATGTTTATTCCACAGAACAGTGTACAGTCAAAGTCACTTCATATTTCTTCCCTATGCTCACATTTGGTCTGAAAAACAGCTGAACCTTTTGACCATGACTGCTTTTATGCATTTACTTGCTGCCGCATGATTAGCTGATTAAATATTTGCATTAACAAGCTGGTGTACAGGTCTACCTAATAAAGTGATCAATGAGTGTATGTTGGGTGATTCTAACAGTCATGGTTTTGCACAGTTTCACCATTTTAGGGCACCAAAGGTAATTGGACAATTGGTGATTGGCTTTTTTTGAGGAGGGGAGTCTTGAAAGGGGGATTCCCTGCATAGTGAACTTGCACTTATAGAAGAGGTGTGCTGCTCCAGGTACGTGATTTAAAGTGCAATGAAAAAGTATTCCCTTCCTGTTCTCCTCTGTTATTTTGTATTTTTCTCACAGAATGGTTTCAGATCTTTAGACAAAATGTAATACACATTTTTGTAAACTATTGTTTCATTGATTTCATGAAAATTTCTTCATCACTTTTGTTTATTATTTTTATGGTCTCCCGTTTGTTTGCAAACTCTCTCTCCCGTAACATTTTTATTTTTTATAAATTTTCAAAAATTAAAAAAACTTCTTTCATGTTGTCATTATGGGGTGTTGTGTGTAGAATTTTGAGGAAAAAAAGGAATTCATTCCATTTTGGAATAAGGCTGTAACATAACAAAATGTGGGAAAAGTGAAGCGCTGTGAATACTTTCCGGATGCACTGTATATATACAGTGAACACCATTCATTGGACAGTGGCACGTTGAGTTTGAAAGGTTGCCATGACAATACGACATGGGTATTTCCATCCATATCAGATGAACTGTTTAGAAATGATTTCAAACAATATTGGTCAGTTTAACATAATGTTGAATAAAGCAATCAAAGTGCACAAGAAGTGGTTCAATAAAAAAAAAATACAATTAATTGGGTACAATTAATTGATTGGAAATAGATAATATTGTTAGATTTTATTTACAATAACTTTTAGGGGTGCCAACAATTTGACACCTATGGTTTTGACAATTCTTTTTGTTTTAAATACTTAAACTCTCATGTTTATGTTTTTTTTATTATGTATTTAATTTATTATTATCTGTGTTGTTATGAAATGAATCTTTTTTTAAATTTTGACAAAAGTCAAACTTGACACAGCGATTCCACCACCGCAACAAATCTCACTCCAGGCAGCTCACGAAAGTTGGACAAAAGAGCCACTGATAACATATTTGACTTGTCTTTACCTGTTTAGTTCCTATTCAGGCTGCATCACCCACTATACCAGTGTTTCCCAACTCCAGTCCTCGGGACCCACAATCATTAAAGCAGGTGTGTGGGCTACTGGTTACAACAAAAACCTTCTGGGTCCCGAGGACTGGAGTTGGGAAACATTGCACTATACCCTGAGGGAAAACACATTTCCCTCAGAAGGAACAACGGAGACTGCTGATGCTATGGAAACAACATATCCAGTGAATGTTTGACCTTAAATGTTCGACCGCACGGCATGAGCGGCAAGCTTTCCACATAGCAGGAACGGAAATTATCTCAGATCCGCTGTGGGGGCTGGCATCCTCTCTGACTCAGCGCTATATTTATGAAATGGAATGAACAACCACGCAGCGAGACCACACCCACTACATCCAGAGGTCACAGAGATCCCTTCAAGTTCAACATCCCTCAGGGACTCAAATCCTCAATCTGACCCAACATGTAACGGAATCATTCTGTCGGAATGCTGGATGCAACTTTTTTCCAAACGTAGCTAGGAGAGCAGGTGCCAAGTGCTGGGGTGTGCGGTGAGGGGTGAGGGGTGTGAGGGGGGTGGGGTGAGGGGTGTGAGGGGAGGGGTTACATCAAAACCCATGGGGACAGTATAAAGAGATTGATCCTCTGACTTTTACACTCACTGAGCACTTTATTAGGAACATTTTAACTTTATTACACCTACTTATTCATGCAATTATCTAAACAGTCAATTGTGTGACAGCAGTGCAATGCATACAATCATGTAGATACGAGTCAGGAGCTCCAGTTAATGTTCACATCAACCATCAGAATGGGGGGGGGGGGGGGGGGATTTTATCGAAGTGACCGTGGAATGATTGTTGGTGGCAGACAAGGTGGTTTGAGTATCTCAGAAACTGCTGATCCTGTGGGATTTTGAAGCACACACTAGTCTCTAGAGTTTGCAAAGAATGGTGTAAAAAGCAAAAACATGATGCTAGACTGGAATGCAGGAAGATTCACTCCAGAGAGAGAAAACTATGCAAGAAGTTTTCCAATGGGGGCCGCATTCTTTGAATGTCGCTCTGCTCTGTGTTTGAACCGTGAGAAACATCTGAGCATAATTAACAGCATGTCTGCGTTTGCCGTTGATACGAGCCATCCGGTCACTGTATAACCAAAGTGAGAGCTGTGTCCGCATTCTCAGCACAAAGTCAAGCACGTTTCCTGTGGGTGTTGGACAGGATCTCAAGGCGCAGCCGAGGTGAGGAGAGTTCCCGGTTTGGTGACGTCAGAATCGCATCTCTGCTTTTTGCGGATGATGTGGTTCCGCTGGCGTCATCGGACCGTGACCTTCAGCACGCACTGGAGCGGTTTGCAGCCGAGTGTGAAGCGGCCGGGATGAGAGTCAGCACCTCCAAGTCCGAGGCCATGGTTCTCTGCCAGAAAACATTGTATAACCAAAGTGAGAGCTGTGTCCGCATTCTCGGCACAAAGTCAAGCACGTTTCCTGTGGGTGTTGGACAGGATCTCAAGGTGCAGCCGAGGTGAGGAGAGTTCCCGGTTTGGTGACGTCAGAATCGCATCTCTGCTTTTTGCGGATGATGTGGTTCCGCTGGCGTCATCGGACCGTGACCTTCAGCACGCACTGGAGCGGTTTGCAGCCGAGTGTGAAGCGGCCGGGATGAGAGTCAGCACCTCCAAGTCCGAGGCCATGGTTCTCTGCCAGAAAACGGTGGATTGCTCCCTCTGGGTTGGGAACGAGTCTTTGCCCCAAGTGAAGGAGTTCAAGTATCTCGGGGTCTTGTTCACGAGTGAGGGTAGAAGGGAGCTTGAGATCGATCGGTGCAGCGTCAGCAGTAATGCGGGCGTTGCACTGGACCGTCGTGGTGAAGAGGGAGCTGAGCCGGAAAGCGAAGCTCTCGATTTACTGGTCGATCTACGTCCCAACCCTCACCTATGGTCACAAGCTTTGGGTTGTGACCGAAAGAACGAGATCGCGTATACAAGCGGCCAAAATGAGCTTCCTCTGTAGGGTGGCCGGGCTCAGCCTTAGAGATAGGGTGAGGAGCTCGGACATCCGGAGGGAGCTCGGAGTAGAGCCGCTGCTCCTTCGCGTCGAAAGGAGCCAATTGAGGTGGTTCGGGCATCTGATCAGGATGCCTCCCTTTGGAGGTTTTCCGGGCTCGTCCAACTGGGCGGAGACCCTGAGGGAGACCCAGAGCCCGCTGGAGAGGGACGCCTGGAATACCCGGCTTTGCCTACTTCCACCGCGACCCGACTCCGGATAAGCGGGTGATGATGATGATGATGATGATGATGATGGACGTTTAGAAGGAATTTAACATTCGTCTTCCATAGCTCCCACTTTAGTTTGTATGGTGCGGAGAGTCAGTTCAAGTGGTCAGAATTACAACACAGATGTGGAAATGTATATAAATTTAAAATAATTTCTAGATCTTGACAAGTTGTTTTAATCATAAAATAAAATACTATATTTTTTCAGTTCCATATAACTGTAAATAAATGTTTTGTGCCCACTGTGATCTGTGAGTTGTAATGCACATGTGTAAATGATAATCTTATTCATAATATTGTTGAAATTGCACTCATTTTCTGAAGAAATTTCAGCTCGTTCCTAATGTTTTGTAAAAGGATAGTTTTTACTTTTCATAATGTGCTTGTATTTCTTTGCAGTAAAACAAAAGTAAAAATTTGGAGTTGTCATTTATAGGTTATTTTGCTATTATTTTACTGGTCCAGCCCACTTGAGATCAAATTGGGCTGTATGTGGCCCCTGAACTAAAATTAGTTTGACACCCCTGCTCTAGAGTTTGCAAAGAATGGTGTAAAAAGCAAAACCAACATCAAAAACATTTAAAATGCTTGATGCCAGACTGGAATGCAGGAAGATTCACTTCAGAGAGAGAAAACTATGCAAGAAGGACAGAAAATATAACAGAATAATTCCAATGGGGGCCGCATTCTTTGAAATTTCAATGTCGCTCTGCTCCGCGTTTGAACCATGAGAAACATCTGGCATAATTAACAGCAAAATGTGGTGACCTTCTGGGAAACCAAAGCTCTACCTGGAGACCTCCCAACTATTAATAAATAAAATATAGCTGGTCAGAAATTTTAAAAAAGATTGTGTATAATCTGACTCTGCCTAGATCGGGGGTGTCAAACTCCAGTCCTGGAGGGCCGCAGTGTCTGCTGGTATTTGTGATTTCCTTTCAATCAGCAGCCAATTAAGGCCTTGAGAACAAGGTGTGCGGTCTCTTTAGCCAGTGAAAGACTTTGAAATTCATCTCTCATGCTGAAACATCAGTCACTGCGACCCCTGCCCTAGATAGAGTACATCTGGTCTCTCCTGGTGTGGAAATAATTTCAAAGCCGTTGTCTCTTTGAAGGCGGCACGGATGGTGCAGTGGGTAGCACCGCCGCTTCACAGCAAGGAGGTCCTGGGTTCGAATCCCCGTCGGCCGGGGCCTCTCTGTGTGGAGTTTGCATGTTCTCCCTGTGTCTGCGTGGGTTTCCTCCGGGTACTCAGGTTTCCTCCCACAGTCCAAAGACATGCAGGTCAGGCTGATTGGAGAGTCTAAATTGCCTGTAGGTATGAGTGTATGAGTGTGTGAGTGAATGGTGTGTGTGCCCTGTGATGGACTGGCGACCTGTCCAGGGTGTATTCCTGCCTTTTGCCCAATGTATGCTGGGATAGGCTCCAGCCCCCCTGCGACCCTGTTCAGGATAAGCGGGTTCAGATAATGGATGGATGGATGTCTCTTTGAACTGTGCTCCAGGTCTGCAGATTCCAGGCCGTTCCCTGTGAAGTAATCCTGTGAGTTCTCCTCAGTCCCTCACTTCAGCGCAAGCCCTCCCATGTGGCACTGATCCAGTGAAGGAGATTAGGCCATTTAGATCCAGTCAGTGTTCGTCAGATGTTTTTTATTCTCTATTCGATTCTATTAATTAAAAACACAAACAGTAACCGGACTTCCCATCATTGCATTGCAATCCTTCCGTTTGTTAAGAGACGCCAGCACTGAGCATCCAAAGTTACACTGTCCTGTAAACACAGCCATGTCTGAAGGAAGCACTTAATAGTCATAAATCATCAAGTCAGTTACAATGTTGTTTATCTGGCTGGAGTCGCCATTTAACACTATTTGAGACTGTGTGTATGCACTGTGAGATCCCAGGTCAAAAAAGTAACTGATATTCCTAATTTGTCCACTGACAGTCGCACTGTTTTTGTAAGAGTAGTGGTTCCATCTGGTTCCATAAATGGCAATTATCGGCCTTATCGTTATTAAGAACTTGTCAAAATTACCTTCTGTGGCACCCTCATTACCCAAAATGTCTTTGTCAAAAAAGAGAAAAGTAGACACAGAGTGTAGAGTTTTCCAAGAAAAATGGACAACTTCTTATTTATTCACAGAGGTGAACATGAAACCTGTGTGCTTGTTGTGTACGAAACAAGTTTCAGTGCTCAAGGAATATAACATTCGGTGCCACTATGAGACTCACCATGGCGAAAAATACAACAGCTTGCAAGGACAACTGGGAAGAGAGAAGATAAATTAATTGTTAGCGGGTCTGAAGAAACAGGAATCTGTTTATACCCGTAGTCGAGAGGTCAGTGATGCAGCAGTGAAAGCTAGCTACGTTATTGCTCGCGAAATAGCGTTAGCATCAAAGCCATATTGTCAGGGTGAGTTCGTGAAAACATGCATTCTGAAGGCTGCAGAAACTGTGTGCCCTGAGAAGCAACAGGCTTTTGCCAACATTAGCCTGACGAGGAACACTGTGGCAGATAGGATTTCCGATCTTTCGGCAGATTTGGACGGCCAAATGAAGCACGCAGTAAAGTAATTTATTGCATTTTCGGTTGCAATTGATGAGAGCACTCAACTGGCCATATTCATTCGTGGTGTTGATGAGACTTTGACAGTCATCGAGGAGTTCCTTGAGTTGGTGCCTTTGACGGACACCACAACAGCGGATGACATTTTCAGCTCTCTCGTTGGAGCGCTGGACAGGGTCGGAGTGGACTGGTCCCGTGCTGTCAGCCTGGCTACAGATGGCGCGCCATTAATGATCGGGAAAAAAGCAGGTGTTGTGACAAAATTCAGAGAGAAAGTTCAGGCCGCAAATGGAGGACAAGATTTTTGGACATTTCACTGTATTTTGCAACAAGAAGCGTTGTGTTGCAAGTCGTTAAAAATGGATCATGTCATGGAGGTGGTTGTCCGAACTGTTAATTTCATCCGAGCCAGAGGTCTGAATCACCGTCAGTTTGACAGCCTTCTCAGTAATAAAGACATTACCTATGTCTTTCCATACCACACTGAAGTAAGGTGGTTAAGCCGAGGTGCCCTGCTGAAGCGTTTCTTTGACCTACGAGAGGAAATTGGACAGTTCATAGAGAAAAAAGGCAAACAAGTGATTGAATTTCAATGCCCAAAATGGCTTCAGGACCTTGCATTTATGGTGGATATTACAGAGCACTTGAATAATCTGAACAAAATGTTGCAGGGCTGTAAAAAAGTTGTCACACTATTACGACAGCATACGCGCATTCAAGTTGAAGCTGTCTCTGTGGGAGACGCAACGGCGACACCGCTCATTTCCCTCGTCTAAGAGATGTGTGTGCAACCGGAGTTAATGCTCACATGAATTGATACAAAAACAAGATTACGCGATTGCTACGGGATGAGCAACAGTTTCAGGTCTTCGGCAAGCCTAATTCCTGTAAAATGCTTTTTGCACTCTGAAAAATAGTTCTGTGAAAATGAATGCTTGCTGTAGTAATATTTAAAGCCTGTGAACATTGTGCAATATAATGTAAGTCAGCAGCTTCAGTACAAAAAAAGTTTGGTTTGGTGTACGGTAAACCTATTGCTCATGCACTGCCACAGCTTTTATGTTTTTTATGTAGAAATTTAATACATTTACAAGGCATACTTATGTACATGTGATTTCTTAGTTTTTTTATTTTTAATAAATTAGCAAAAATGTCAAAAAAACTTCTTTCATGTTGTCATTATGGGGTGTTGTGTGTAAAATTGAGGAAAATTGAATTTATTCCATTTTGGAATAAGGCTGTAACATAAAAAAATGTGGGAAAAGTGAAGTGCTCTGAATACTTTCCGGATGCACTGTAACAATGGGTGCCGCATTCTTTGACCTTTCAATGTCGCTCTGCTCCGCGTTTGAACCGTGAGAAACATCTGAGCATAATTAATAGCATAATGTGGTGACTGTCTCGGAAACGAAAGCTCTGCCCAGAGACCACCGAACTATGAATAAATAAAACAGCTGGTCAGAAATTTTAAAAAAGATTGTGTATAATTTACATGACATTACATTACATGGCATTTAGCAGACACTCTTATCCAGAGCGACGTACAACAAAGTGCAAATCAAACACAAGAACAAGTGCAAAAGCGGACCTGAGAGGACAGTACAGTTCCGAGTCCTAGTGTAAACATAGAGAAATTCAGAACCCTTGAAGAGTACAAACTAGCATACCACAGTTGGCAGCTAGAATACAACAATACAACAGCCAATAAAACAACAATACCTATACAAGTAACAATATCTATACATAAGTGCCATTACGGTCTAAGGCTAATCACGGTGATTGTGAGTTTGGGAGGGAAAGGTGTAGCCTGAAGAGATGGGTCTTCAGTCTGCGCTTGAAGGAGGTCAGAGACTCTGCCATTCTGACATCCACCGGGAGGTCATTCCACCACCGTGGGACCAGGACAGACAGCAGTCGTGAGCGTGAAGTGCAGGTGTGGCGAGGGGGAGGCGCCAGACGGCACGAAGTGGCAGAAGGGAGTATAGGTCTTGGTGTATAGGTCTTGATAAGGGATTGAATATATACAGGGGCTGATCCTTTAACTGCCTGGTATGCGAGCACCAAAGTTTTAAATTTGATGCGAGCCATAACAGGCAGCCAGTGCAGGTTGCTGAGCAGGGGGGTGACATGTGAATGTCTGGGAACATTGAAAACCAGACGGGCTGCGGCATTCTGGATGAGTTGTAGGGGTCTGATTGCAGATGCTGGAAGGCCAGCCAGCAGAGAATTGCAATAGTCCAGGCGGGACAGGACCATTGCTTGAACAAGGAGCTGAATGGAGTAGGTGTTGAGAAAGGGTCGGATTCTCCGGATGTTGTACAGGAAGAACCTGCACGCCCGGGTGACAGTTGCGATGTTCTTGGATAAAGATAGCCCGTTACCCATCACCACTCCAAGGTTTCTTGCACTAGGGGATGAGGTCACTGTGGTATCCCCTAGTGAGATGGAGAAATCAGAGAAGGGAGAGGTTAAAGCAGGGATGAAGATCACCTCCATCTTACCTGGGTTGAGCTTTAGATGGTGGTTGCCCATCCAGCTCTGGATGTCTCTCAGGCAGGCGGAGATACGGGTAGAGACCTGTGTGTCTGATGGGGGGGAAGGAGAGAAAGAGTTGGGTGTCATCGGCATAACAATGATAGGAGATGCCATGAGCAGAGATAACGGGGCCAAGGGATCTTGTGTAGATGGAGAAGAGGAGGGGTCCGAGGACTGAGCCCTGGGGGACTCCTGTAACAAGGGGGCGAGGGGTTGACACTCCTCCAGCACAGGACACCTGGGAGGACCGGCCAGAGAGATAAGATTGGATCCACTCTAAGGCTGTGCCACAGATCCCTGTAGATGCCAGGGAGGCTAAGAGGATGGAGTGGTTGACCGTGTCGAACGCCGCAGAGAGGTCAAGAAGGATCAGAACAGAGGAGAGAGAGGTTGCTCGTACAGCCTGAAGGGACTCGTTGACAGAGAGGAGTGCAGTCTCCGTTGAGTGGCCAGGTCTGAAGCCAGACTGGTGGGGGTCCTGCAGGTTATTCTGAGAGAGGAAGGAAGAGAGTTGGTTGGAGGCGGCTTGTTCAATGGATTTGGGTAGAAAAGGAAGGAGAGATACCGGACGGTAGTTTTGAATGCAGGAGGGGTCTAGAGTGGGTTTCTTTAGGTGCGGGGTGATGTAGGCCCTCTTGAATGACGAGGGAAAGCTGCCAGAGGACAGAGAGGAGTTAACAAGGGAGGTGACAAATGGGCGGATGTCGGGTATGATTGCCTGAAAGAGGTTTGAGGGGATGGGGTCCAGGGCACAAGTAGTAGGGCGGTGGGAGAGCAGGAGGTGAGATACATCAGCATCTGTAAGGGGACAGAAAGAAACAGGGGGCAGACAGAAATGGAGGCAGGCATAGAAGTTGTGGTGGTCGCGAAAGTGCTGCGGATATCTGCAACCTTCTCATCAAAAAATACCGCAAAGTCATCAGCAGTGAGCTGAGATAGTGGGGGAGGTGTGCTGAGGAGAGAGGAGAAAATGGAGAACAGTTGACGAGGGTTAGAAGTGGAGTTCTGGATTTTTGTTTGGAAGTAATTTCTTTTGGCAGTGGTGATAGTGGAGGAGAATTCCGCCAGGAGAGACTGGTAGGAAGACAGGTCCGATGGGTCTTTTCCATTCCTCCACTTCCTCTCAGCTGCATGTAGGCTGGGCCTGGAGGAACGTAGAAGGTCAGAAACCCATGGGCTGGGAGGGGAGGATCGAGCAGGCCTGGAGACAAGAGGACAGAGAGAGTCCAGGGCTGAGGAGAGAGAGGAAAGCAGCGCAGAAGATGCAGAATCAGTGGGTAGTTTGGAGAAGGATTCAAGAGGAGGGAGGGAAGCGATGACTCAGGGGGCAAGGGAGGAGGGTGATAGAGAGCGTACATAGGGAGGTTACATCGGACAGAAACAGTGGGGGTGAGAGAAGGGGAGGGAGGCAGAGGGGCTAGGGGGATGGAGAAGGAAATGAAGTGGTGATCGGACTTGTGTAAAGGGGCAACAGTGGGGTTAGAAGATGGGCTAGACTGCTGTGCATGATGATCGGCAGTAACACAGACGCATTGCACAACTCCACAGTGCTGAAGCTCCTAACACAAAAAGGAACGAAGCTCACCACAAATAAGGAGTACAGTAAAAGGATTATCTATTGCTGTACAACAGACGTAATACTCTGCACAAGCACAATTTGGGCCTCAAGTGCATGTTAAAATGTTCAGTGTAAAATTACCTCTGAGGGGGAACATTCAGCTCTACTAGATTAAATATGGTCTCATATCAACTTTTTCGTTTTCAAAACTAATCCTTTTTTGTGTGTACTCCTAAAGTTCACACATGCACACTCCTATTGGCTAGTGACTCTTTTACACACAGTCAGCCCACATCTTTATACAGTATCAGCCCAAGGGGGATTTGGATTACTCAGGACTATTCCTGGCATATATTAGGCATAATGCATACACTTGCTAGGGCAGGCTACAACCAACGTTCTCAGCACGGTCTATAATTTGAAACATTTGGCAGCTAGATAAAGGAGGTGGTGAACTTATTCAAAATAAATAACTAAACCTTGGAATAAGTTTATTCCATTTTAAATATACCAAGCAAATGCGGTCGGCCTACAGTGGGAGCAATAATTATTTGATTCCTTGCTGATTTTGCAGGTTTGCCCACTTACAAAGAATGAAACTGTAGAATTTTAATCATAGGTACATTTTAACATTGAGAGACAGAATCAAAATAATCCACAATAACATCATAAATTTTATAAATTTAATATCATATTTTCACATGAAATAAGTATTTGATCCCCTACCAAGTCGAGTTGATGCCAAATAGCTCCATTTTGGTCTCATCTGACCACATCACCTTCTCCCAAGCCTCCTCTGGATCATCCAGGTGTTCTTTGGCAAACTTCCGACAGGCCTGTACATGTGCCTTCTTCAGCAGAGGAACCTTGCACGCGCAGCAGGATTTTAATCCTTCACAGTGTAGTGTGTTACAGATGGTTCTCTTTGTCACTGTGGTCCCAACTGCATTCAGGTCATTAACAAGCTCTTCCTGTGCGGGTCAGGGATCAGCCCAGTACTTTCTCATGATCATTGATATCCCATGAGGCGAGATCTTGCGTGGAGCCCCAGGCCGAGGGAGATTGGCAGTGACTTTGTGTTTTTTCCATTTTCCAATAATTGCTCCAACAGTTGTTAACTTCTCACCAAGCTGCTTGCTTATTTTCTTGTAGCCCATCCCAGCCTTGTGCAGGTCTACAATTTTGTCCCTGATGTCCTTAGACAGCTCCTTTGTCTTGGCCATGGTGGAAACGTTTGAATCTGATTGATTGTGTGGACAGGTGTCTTTTATACAGCTACATAACAATGTAACGAGTTGACACAGGTGTTTTGGGTAATGAGTTGAGATTAGGAGTGCTTCTTAATGTAAAACTAACTGGTCTGTGAGAGCCAGAATTATTGCTGATTGGTAGGGGATCAAATACTTATTTCATGCAAAAATACGAGAATAAATGTATAAAATGTATATGATGTTGTTTTTGTGGATTATTTTGTGATATTCTGTCTCTCAATGTTAAAATGTACCTATGATTAAAATTCAACACAGTTCCATTCTTTGTAAGTGGACAAACCTACAAAATCAGCAAGGGATCAAATAATTATTGCTCCCACTGTATAGCAGACCTACGTATATCACAAGCTTTACTAGCGATCCTATTGATTTTAAGCTAGTTTTCAAAACTTCAGAAACCAAAAGATGAATATTTAAAAATCCAGATTGTCAGTCATTTAATCAACCTATGTGTTGCCCTCTGTTGGACCAAATAATAACAGCATTTTATTTTGCGCAAGGAAACCATACACAGAATCTTAAAGACAAAAACCTTTGTCTATGTGTCAATGTGGGAAAGAAATCCAAACAATATTCCCCATTTTTCTGCTCAGTTCTTTCAAGCAATTTATTGAAAATAAAGTTTTAAAAAAGGATGATCAAGTTGTGTTGAAGCATTGTTTGCTTTAATAGTTTTTGTTTAAACAAAATTGGTTGGTGGTTTGAATTTAAAAAAAGATTTTAAGGTTTTGAATTTTTCATTTAATCCAATTTGATTACTGTTTTGTCCTGTCAGATACGTTCGAAAAACTAGGCGCAGGTATTTAGGCTTGAGAGAAAGGGGACTGTACAATGCAATCCTTATCATCTGCTGCCCTCTTCTGACAGAAAGGAAGAATTGCAGCTCAAAGACGTCTCTTCTCATGTCCGCGTCATCATTCTCAGCCCTGAAGGGATGCAATCTTCAATCTTTAAAACCTCATATGATATAGTGTAATGTGTACCTTGCTGGAAACACTTGAAGGAACCACAAGAACAATACTACTACTACTGCTACTACTGCCTACGGTACACCAACGTTATACCATTAAATTAAAAAGTATATTTACACCATTTTTGCTGTTTTGCTCTGTACGCCAGCACATTGTATTTAAAAAAATAAATAAAATAAAATAAAATAGTGCCTATATATTAACCCTCATTTAATCTGACTCCAATTTAAGAATTTAAATTTCATTTAGATTTTAGTTAGATATCTAATTTTGGTAGATTTGTTATTTATATTTTAAGCTTGATTGCGAAAGGCATCATGTACTGTAACAGTCAGAACTGTTGTCTGCTGGACCCACCACGTGTCCCATTGGCCATTATGTTATGTAGCCCTGTTCCTGAGGCAGGCCATGCACTGGCGGGGGGAGGGGACGGCAGGGTTGGAAGCCCTTGGTCTCCTCCATTGCCCTGTGCCTGGAGCACGTCCTCGCCCCTCAGACAGGCTTCATAGAGGACGTGGGAGCCCTGGCTGTCATGAACAACTGACTGCAAGAGACCAGCGCCGGCAGGTAGCTACTGCCTCACCTAAACCCCTCTCGGTTCCAACGAGCAAAGACGGCCTGAAGCTACAGTGTTGTTACCCGAGGTGGGTGGATGCTCTGATTTCTCAGAGAGAAGTACAGGGCTATGATGCACGTCATGGTCTTCAATCAGAGGTGGGCAAGGCGGGCCATATCTGCTTCTGTAATTCATGCCAACTTCTGCTCTTCTTCTTTTATTGAATTAGACCTTACCTTTACACTCCCTGTCAATTCAATCATTCTTTTTTCGGGAATTGATCACCCCTACCCTAAATCAACACACATCTCCCTACAGTTCCTGCTGACGGATGAGCTGCTGTCTGCCACAGCCTTTTTTTTATTTTTACCTTTTTCTTAATCCAGATTTGAATGCTTTTGTTGTGCAATCAAAGCCTGTGCATTTGAAAGTTTACTGGTATAGCACAAGTGATACTCTGCACTACGGCAATGTAAAGATGTGGTCTGAATTCGCTTTTCCTTTCAGATAATGCCATATGGTGAATTGCCTTCTTTTGTGGTTCTGTTGTGAAGTTCCACTCAATTTGTATGAATTTACTATTGTTGGGCCGATTTCTTATTATTTTTCATGTTTATTGGAATATTATATAAGAATAAGATTCAATAGAAATATTTTTTGAAATGATCATTTTGGGGAAAAGAACATAAAAATGACAAATGTATATATTCACGTTTGTATTTAGTTTAGGTTTTTTAGGCCTTCTGTGATCGACTGTGAGGGATGAGGGGAAGGCGCAACAGTTTTTCCGCTGCATAGCACGGCATAGCACACGCGTTCAATATTTAAACAGAAGGAATCGCTTTTTTTGTTTGAATAAAGGTTATTTTTGTTTTTCAGTATGACGGATGCGTGTGGTGACTTATATTCCCCTCGAAGTGAACGATCGGGACCAGGTCACTACCACTGCAGCCACAGCAGCGGCAGCTCGGGCCCAAACTCATGGAGCCTGGGATTTGCATTGTCACAGTCTAAGCCTTTGCTAAAGTTGATGACATCTGAGTTTTTAGATTTTGTTTAGAGAGCGAGCAGCGCTGTTTGGGCCCACTTGGCGTGTGCTGCATTAATGGCCTTTCAATTTGGAGCATTGGCCTTATAAAGCTTGGGAGGAGATTAATCTGTGTTAATGTGTTTGGGACTGGAAGCTTAGCCAAGTCCTGCAGGACATGCATTTCTCCCCTGGCCTGGGCAAACAATGCTTTTAAAGCTGTCTTTGTTAGCTGTTTGTACCACGGAGACTGACTTTTGGTACAATGTGTTACCTTACAGTACCATGTATTAAATCATTTGGAAAGTAGCCTTTAGCTTCTTTTGTGTATAAATATTGTTGTTTGAAGTCTGTTATCTCAATAACAGCTGTATATCAACCCCCACCCTGAAATAAAATGCAAACCCTAGACAGGAACAAAGAATGGAAGAAATACAATTCAATAACTTTTTAAAGAAAAGAAAATTACATTAAAACATTAAATAAAATTAGATTAAACCATCTATGTTAAATTTATTCTGGGACAATCTAATCACTTTGGATTAAAAGGGTTGATGTTGCTACATCTGATCTGTCTGAATAGACTGATGAACTGTTATGCTGTGTGCTGCTGCTGGATGGATGGATTAAACACAGGCAACAGAGAAAGTGGATCGCAGGACTGTCAATCAATGTATGGGAAGATATTGCGATCTACTGGACAAAATGGTTAACTGAATTTTGTTCAATAGGATTCATTTCCATATAATGTTGATAGTCTTGATCATTTTACCTGGGGGGGGGGGGTCCCAAGCGCTGGGCCTAGTTCACATTTCTTGCTGAAGGAAAGCATTATAAACATGACATTGTGCATATTGTTGCTGAAGACAGGTAATCTCGTCAGTAACAGTCTTTATTCGCACTATTCTAGCTCACAATGGCACAGTTTTTTCTACTTGCCATAACCCATCATAATACATGAATCAGGATTACTGATTTCTTAACCAGGTGCTGTAATTTGCCATTTTCACGCAGAAGAGGGATACCAATTCTCCTTTTGTTTTCAGTATCCCAAGATTCTTATGTTTTTTTATTATTACATTACAGTTATTTAGCTGAGGCTTTTATCCCCAGCAACTTACCGTTGCTTTGACTAAGCAGGAGCCAATCCCCCCTGGAGTGTAGGATTAAGGTCCTTGCACTGCCAACCTTATGGGTCCCAGTCAAGCAATTTAGCCACTACTTATTTTATTTTAATACACTGAGGAATATTCCTTGGTTTAGCATAAGGACACACACACACACACACACACACACATACACACACACACACACACACACACACATATCTAAAGCTCTGAAAGCCCCCATCTGTATAGTTTGTAACAACCACTCACTTTTATTGTGAGAGAACCAACATGCCCAAAGGCTACAAAATGACATCAAAAGCTTGTGACCAAGTGAACATGACTACACCCTTAAAAAACTAAATATTTTGCATGTGTTGCTAAATGAATAGAAATGCCCTTTGGAGACTTAAATACAAAAAGCCAGCTAATGAAATAGTTCTGAATTGTTGAATGAGAAAGAACAAAGCCTCACAGACACAACACAATTTGCCTGCCAGGGAAAATCGTACCCGCCAAACCCCCCTGAACCCCACCCCTGGGGAGAAACCCCCCAACCCCCTGCGTATGCAGGGTTTGTTATTGCATTTATGGTCCCAATATTCAATCGATCTCCCTTGAAGTTCCATCATGCAGTGAAAGCACTGGTATCTAGCTGACTTTGCACCTCTTCCTTTATTGCTGGGTATAACTGCTGTTTATCAAAGGCTTTGCTCTAAAGTGTGTTATAATGTAGCATTGTCATATCTGCATTCAAATATGCCCTGGAATAGTTTGAATGCAAAAAGAAAAAAATACAAAAAATATTAAAACTGTTATGGGGAGTATCCTTCATGTGGATAAAAACTACATTTACAATTGAATCCCTTTGCATAAAATATAACAATGTGGCAAGAATTGCTATAATTTTTCTCATATATACTTTGGGTGCAAGTTAGTTGCCTTAATATCTAATTATACATATATATGATCCCGTTTACTCTCAGGCAACTAACCTGCACCCAAAGTGCATGGAAATGTGAATTTGCAACACACTCGTGGAACTATACGTTTGCAATAAAAAATGTTTTTCATACAACGTACTTGCAGTAGTAGTAGTAGTAGTTGTAGTAATAATAATAATAATAATAATAATAATAATAATAATAATAATAACAACAATTGCATTATTATTATTATTGTTATTATTATTATTATTATTATTATTATTATTATTATTATCATCATCATCATCATGCTGAAAGTGAAAATAATGTTTGTGCACATAAACAACAGCATTTATATTATAACCACTCATATCCTACTATTATCAATTATACAAATATCAGGTAGTCACCCTTGTTCTTTCAAAATTATTGATCACAGCAAATCTTGGTTTTCCTCATATATAATAAGCTTATTTATTTCAGTAATATTTTTAATAGACACCATGCATAAAGCATTTATTCATATTTTTTGAAATCATGGATTAAAGAAGCTATTCATCTGAGCTGAGCTCCAGAACGGCGCTACCCAATTTGACGCATTGCAGGTAACGGTTAACCAATTACCAAGGCCCTTCCTCTTTGTACAGCGTCTCTCAGCCAATAAGAATCTGTGTTACATTTCCGGAGTTTAGTCTTACCTTTTTTAACGTGCGCCTTATTTCTTGGCACAGTTATTTTCCAAATTCACCGATGCAACTTTAATGACACGTTAAACCAAAATTATGTATGTGTTGAACAAGTACGACTTTCATAAACCTAAAAGTACAAATGATTTCACGTTCTGCAGTACATCAATGCAGAAAGGCATTACACACATAAATAATATTGTTGCGCTATCAGCGTAAGGGAGTAAGGAGTGGTGGAGGAACCGTAAAAACTGCCTTGTGTGCACTTGCAGTATCTCTACGCGCACCCTGCAACTAGTGCAACCGGTCGTCTGATTATTGCTGAGTATTGTAAATCACTGTAGGGTCATTTCAGTAAAAGGTTCTCGAAGTCAATAGACCTTAAATACATTGGCACAATCTGGCGCACTCTCTGGTTGCAGTTTCTGAACAAACAGGTTCGTGTGGGGCAAATGATGTCATCGAGCGGAGGGATATACGGTAGTACAAATGTGGCTAAACGAGCAGTGCGGAGCACCCGAGTTCTGAGGAAAGTTTGCCTGCGGTGAAACCGTCAGCACAACGTCGCTACAGTAAGCTCGATCCTGCGGTGTACGTGGAAGGTGTAGCTTGCCAGATACAATAAAAGGCTGCGCGTTCTTTGATTCCCATTACTGCTTTTAAGGACCCAACTAGAACATAAGAAATAAAATGGTGAGTATAATATTTGCAACAGTTTAAAGCGCTATAGAGACAGCATATTGCATGTTGTTGACGGTTAATCCTATTTATCCGTGTCTGTGCTTTGCACCAAACCTGGCTAACCGACGTTGGTGAGGGCTTCCGGCCATATTAAATGAAGCTTCTGAGTTGTCTATCACGGAATTTGAGCAAGCTAAAACGAGCATAACTGCGGCTGGCATAAAATCGCGAGCGTGTGGCAGTCTGAAATATAAACTTGTACAATATAACGTGCTTGCAAATACGCTCGCTAGTGTTATTGTTGGGTGTCACTGGCGAATGTCTTCATGCCACTCCTAACGTTAGCTATAGCTATGCCTGTTTGTCATTCTGTCAAGCTTTATAAATGCAGCAAGCAAATAACTCGGGGCTACGGGGTAGCTAACGTGTTTTTTCTGCTTGCCTACCACCAGCCCGAACGTTTGCTGACTAGCTCGCCGTGTTCTGTGGCGACTCACGCTGTAAGTTATCGCACTGGATAACGGTAATTAACTTATCCGGATAACAACATGACTGTCGTAGTAACTCGATCAACTAGCTAACGTTATAACTTACCGTCCATTGAATTGCGGATGGATGTCAGGGCGGTTTTACTGCGATTCAGTAATAATACATTTCTTAGCTAGCTAAGTCAGTTGCTTAGACCGTAAACGGCTAACTTAGATATTTCTGTTTGGGTAGTTAACTCTCTAGCTAGCCACGTTGCGTATTTTAACTTAAGTTCTTTAGCCGTTATTGAAATGACTGATTGCCATGTCATGCGTTGCCTGGGCAGGGGCTCTCGTGCACAATTGCACTCCCTTCAATTAGCGTTAACTTGGCTCGCTAGCTCTTGTTAACCAGTTAGCTAGAAGACGACTTGTCCGTTTTTTTAACGTTTATCATTGGGATTGTGCTGTTCACTAGCTACCTGTAGCAAGCGATTTGACACCCGGTCCCCCGTTTACCTGTATCCAAGAGCAGCAATGCATCGTATGCGGTTTCCATGATGTGTAGGGTAGTTTGGTAACTTCGCTAGGCTAGATGGGGCTAGCTAGTATGGGAGGGGGCGTAGCTAACCGCTCTTAGTAAGTGGTGTAAAAATAGACACATCCATATCTCATGCATCTAGCAAGCTAACGTTAGTTAGCCATGCATTGGCGTTAGGCTGGCCCAGTCTGTCAGCACCCAATATAAGATTTGGCATTTAGTGTGCTAGCTCGCATTATATCTCGGCTTTTTGCTGTAATCATCCTTTAGTGGCTAAGGGGAGCCCACATATTAAACGTTTTTGCTAGGTTGCTGAGTCGAGAGTTGCTGCATAAACGTTGACCTGTTTTAAAAACGTTTACGCTGTAACTGCACCATTGCTTGATATATATATATATATATATATATATATATTTTATGGCGCTAGCTTGTAGATTTAGCGTTATTGCATACTGTATGAGCCTTCTGATAAGCTATCGAGATTGAGAACTTGTGGCGTGCAACAATATATATATTTTTTTTTTTGTCAGAGGTAAATAGTACACCATTGTCAGTATATTTTGTCTGAAGTTGTATCGCCCTGTGATGTTCAGTGTTAGATGGATATATCCATTAGTTGGTTTATCGTCATTAGATACTTTAATTCCAATAGATGTAACGTTAGAGGAAACTAGTTGATGTTGCAGATTGCACCATGGCTGTAAGTTGCTGCAGCTTCGGTTCCCCCCTACGTTCCGCAGCCCAACGCCACCCCCTCCCCCCTCCCGCATTGAACCAAACCACGTTTGCTGCAGTAGCCTGCCACTCGGTCTGCAGTGCACCCTTACAAAATATGAATGCGAATTAAGAGGCCCTGCCTCTGGCAGCGATAAGCGACCGACGTTACGCCATTGTCATTACGTGTTTCACCATGTAGCCCGTAGATGTAGCTTTTTATTATTATTTTTTTATTCTTTAATTTTTAATCAATATTTGGCCTTCCAAACACTCCGGACTGATCAAGTTGTTGCAATAGTGACCGTGTGCTACGTTTTCTGCAGAAGTATTCACCGTCTTCCAAGCGCATATTAATGTTTCAATTCGCGTCCTCCTTCAACGGGACACTTAAACGCACACCCTTATGTACAGCGTTTGGTCACCTGCTTCCCCAAGCCACGATATTGCCCTTTTTAGTACCTGTGGATGAGTTCCTGTTTGAGACCTGTAGAGTTATGACTTGACTTTTTTGGCAATCCTGCTTGCCTCTTGGCTATGGGAAAATTGCTGAGTTACTATGTAGAGTGCACAGGAAGACTATGCTTTTCCCTGCAGGCTTTGAGAAAATAACCCAACTTAATCTTGCCTACATCCTTGGGTTTGTATGGATGGGTTTTCAAGCTGGCTTAAAACACTGAACAAAGTGGGTAGACTGTTAATTGCAGGTAAAAGCAAAGTCCTCCCTTGCCCTCCCATAGTCGAGCGGCATTGGCAAAAAAAAAAAAAAGTGTCAGAACATGGAAGGACGATTGTTTTAAGTGTGCCAGGTTTATGCCCCCGTTAATACCATTCTAATTATACTGCCGTGCATGTATTCCAGGCCACAAAGTATTTATACCCGTCCTTTAGCACACTTTCTGAGGCTGAACTGGGTGCGACTAGCACACCAGCGGAGCGGCACTGGGGCGTCGAAACCCCCCCCCCCCCCCCCCCGCGGCTGACTGCCTGTCCCTGAACTGCTATCTCACGTTGTTGCTCTCTCCCCCTGCAGGCTGACCAGCTGACCGAGGAGCAAATCGCCGGTGAGTTTCACACTGGAAAGGAGGGGGTGTGGTGGTGGTGGGATGAGACAGTCAGTGGTACCAAATGCTAGCACGTCATGGTACAGACATCACACACCTTCCCTGTGGCTTGAAATCCCATGTGACAGGGTGTGCCAGACAGCAGTCCTGTACGAACACGCTGCCTGATGGTTCTCCCTGTGTTTGGGCTGGTGTGTGATTAAATTAAACCTTTGATCAGCTAAAGCAGGGGTCGGCCACCCTGGCCTGGAGAGCCACAGGGTGTGCTGGCTTTCGTTGTTTCTCTGCCCTTAACTGTGTAATCCTCTGCTTTCATTGATCAATTAACTCGCCTCGCCTTGTTTCTTGAGCCTGAATCGGTTGCTGACTTTAAGGTGAAAACGGAAGCCAGCACACCCTGCAGCTCTCCAGGACCTGGGTTGCCGACCCCTAAGCTAAAGCATCAATACTCAAATCTGACCCTCAAATCTGAATCCTGCCCTGGTTTTCTTTTCTCCCGGGTAATTAAGGGAGTGTGGGGAAAATCTGCAGCAGTTTGCCACAAGACCCATGACTTGAGGAGCAGTGCAGGCGTTTCCACGCACCTTAATTGATTTCTGATCGAAAATAAATCAAAAATCTGTTGACATTGTGGCCCTGCAAGGTCTTGAGTTTGATACGTTGTCAAATGAATTCTGCCTCCTGGAAATGGTGTGAATGAAAGCCCCTGCAACAAGCCAGGTCACTTCAGTGGTACATTGGTACACAATGGTATTGCAGTACATGTTGAAGAGCTACTGGGCCTTTGCCTGGCCTGACTCGAGGTTCGCTGGGTTTCGTGATCTGACTGGGCTGTATTGTCTCACTGGGTGGAGCGAGATGAGCACTTTACTGTGCGGTGCTGTGAACTCCTATCATGGATGGAGAACGTGCAACTTAATTGTTATTTTTATGACTTCCCGAGCCGCTGACCCTGATCAGTACGATGAACTTGTTGCCAACAACACTAGCTGTCATGCATGTTTAACCTTTGAAAAAGTGTGAGTTCATCACCCTGCATGCCTTCGTAACTAGCGCGGTGTTTGTGAGGTTTCATTTATTCTTTGTTCTGAGAAGTCTTTGTTGCAATGCTGGCTCGGCGTCATAGAGGGCAAATCTGCCTGAACATCTTTATCCGGCTTCTGTAATCTTCAAACGGAAACATTCCCGTTGCTCTTTATTCGCTTGTTTATTCATTTACTGTGCCCTCGAAGGATGTGCTATGTGCTCCTTCATTTGCCTGCGCGTACTTCAATATTAAATCACTTTCTTTTGCATGCATCCCATTAATTTTCCCTAGACTTCAATGGGCCTGCTGGCTAATTGCCTATCGTGACATTCGTTTGTGTGCCTAGTATGGGTGTTGGTATGAATTTTAAAGTCGGTTTATTGGTCAAACGTCTACTTCACGAATATGTATGCATGTAAATTCTCCTGTACTCCAGACTGGGCCTTTTTTATGTATATCCGACAGTTAAACGCATAGAGGAAAGACTGAGTCAAGTAGGGTGACACCAAAATGGCACCAAAATATCTTCCAGGCATGCTGTAACCCTCCATCTTGGACTTATTGTTAAGGTTCCTATTTAATCTTTCACGTGTTTAATCGGGAAACTTCACATGTAAACCAAAGCATGCCAGGTGGGATGTTCAGAAAACCAGGCTGACCGGGCGGTGTATAAAGGCACAAACCGGCAGAAATGTGAACCGGCCGTATGGGGGCCGGTGCCTCGCCCGGCTGCTGACAGCCCCCTGATCCCTCCCGTCTCCCCCCGCAGAGTTCAAGGAGGCCTTCTCCCTGTTCGACAAGGACGGCGACGGCACCATCACCACCAAGGAGCTGGGCACGGTGATGCGCTCGCTGGGCCAGAACCCCACCGAGGCTGAGCTGCAGGACATGATCAACGAGGTGGACGCAGACGGTGAGCCCCACACAAGCCCGACTTCTGCTCCTAGTGTAGGGGGTATGCTGAGGTCATTGCATCACATGTTAGTCCGCTTTGTAGCATGTTATCTCATGGTATTGGTTACACAGCCCGACTTCTGCTCCTAGTGTAGGGGGTATGCTGAGGTCATTGCATCACATGTTAGTCCGCTTTGTAGCATGTTATCTCATGGTATTGGTTACACAGCCCAACTTCTGCTCCTAGTGTAGGGGGTATGCTGAGGTCATTGCATCACATGTTAGTCCGCTTTGTAGCATGTTATCTCATGGTATTGGTTACACAGCCCGACTTCTGCTCCTAGTGTAGGGGGTATGCTGAGGTCATTACATCACATGTTAGTCAGCTTTGTAGCATGTTTTCTCATGGTATGGGTTACACAGGCGCGTTTAAACTGGGCAATGCAGGTTAAGTCCCTCAAAGGTACGAAGACTGCCTGAGAATGAAACCTATAAGCTGGAAACTTCTGGGCTCTAAGTGACCTGTAAGTTTCCTGAGACCCTTGATAGTGAACGGCACACGTTTTCCAAAGCGCTACAGCACACCCCTTGTATTTTTTGTGGTTTATTTAACGTGGTTGAAGGAATATTTACAAGTTTCTAGTTTTCTTTGTTCTCCTAGTCCACATAAAACTTTACTGCAGGTTAACCTTAGACTATGTTCTGCTCTTGCTATCATCTCGTTCGGTCTAAATGTCTTTCTCGAGCACTGGAGTGGGCAAGGAGGGCTGTGTGTTTCTGGATTTGCGGTTAACGTCTGCTCATAATCATTTAATTAGCCTGTCCTTTCTTAACGCGCCGGTCTTCAGGAAGAGAGATCCGCTCTGCCCCCTCGTCACCCTCTCCCTCCCTGTTCTGCCCGCAGGCAATGGGACCATAGACTTCCCAGAGTTCCTCACTATGATGGCGAGGAAGATGAAGGACACGGACAGTGAGGAAGAGATCAGAGAGGCCTTCCGGGTCTTTGACAAGGTGAGGGGTTAGGACTGGCATGGTCACACATCCGTAACGGACCAGATCTGTTCCTTTTAAACGGCTGCTTTTCTTCCTCTCTGACGCCAGTGTGTGGAAATGTAAGACTGCCCTCACTGCGGGCTCCTTCCACTCACTCATCCTTCACCTCCTCCTTCCTTTCCTCGCCTCCTTTCATGGCTCCTACGCTCACCAGGGGAGGCAAGTAAAGGAAGCCGGAAAAAGAGGTAAAGCTGGGGAATCACGCAAACGTGAATTAGACCAATGCAATATCCTTGCTTCTTCATACGTCGGTTTGAAGCAATGTCAATCACAGACGTGGCAGATGGGGAGTGTTGGATCCTGATCATTTGTCACACGTGAAAAAAATACTTCCACAAGCTCCTTGAAGGAACGTTTAACGGATTTGGATTTTGCTTGAATTTGGCGGACCTCGGTCGATTTCCCGGTCAGGCAAGGAGCAAGGAGAAAGGTGAACAATAAGTGATTGGAGTGAGAGATGGTAGAGGTCTTATGGGTCAGTAATGGACTGAATAGCGAGTGCGTGCTGCCACGCCCAGGCAGGCAGTTGCAGAACGAGTGCCCTTGTGCGCCCCCTGCAGGATGGTAACGGGTACATCAGCGCCGCAGAGCTGCGTCACGTGATGACTAACCTGGGCGAGAAGCTGACGGACGAGGAAGTGGACGAGATGATCCGCGAGGCCGACATCGACGGAGACGGACAGGTCAACTATGAAGGTGAGCGCCCCGATGTCTGTGTGTCGGGGCCCCGATGTCTGTGTGTCAGGCCTGGGCTCTCTGTGCCGCACAGAGATCAGTGTGTCAGGCCTGGGCTCTCTGTGCCGCACAGAGATCAGTGTGTCAGGCCTGGGCTCTCTGCCGCACAGAGATCAGTGTGTCAGGCTTGGGCTCTGTGTGTGCTGCACAGATCAGTGTGTCAGGCCTGGGCTCTGTGTGTGCTGCACAGAGATCAGTGTGTCAGCCTGGCCTCTCTTGTGTGCCGCACAGAGATCAGTGTGTCAGCCTGGGCTCTGTGTGCCGCACAGAGATCAGTGTGTCAGCCTGGCCTCTCTTGTGTGCCGCACAGAGATCAGTGTGTCAGCCTGGGCTCTGTGTGCTGCACAGAGATCAGTGTGTCAGCCTGGGCTCTGTGTGTGCCGCACAGAGATCAGTGTGTCAGGCCTGGGCTCTCTGTGCCGCACAGAGATCAGTGTGTCAGGCCTGGGCTCTCTGTGCCGCACAGAGATCAGTGTGTCAGGCCTGGGCTCTCTGCCGCACAGAGATCAGTGTGTCAGGCCTGGGCTCTGTGTGTGCTGCACAGATCAGTGTGTCAGGCCTGGGCTCTGTGTGTGCTGCACAGAGATCAGTGTGTCAGCCTGGCCTCTCTTGTGTGCCGCACAGAGATCAGTGTGTCAGCCTGGGCTCTGTGTGCCGCACAGAGATCAGTGTGTCAGCCTGGCCTCTCTTGTGTGCCGCACAGAGATCAGTGTGTCAGCCTGGGCTCTGTGTGCTGCACAGAGATCAGTGTGTCAGCCTGGGCTCTGTGTGTGCTGCACAGAGATCAGTGTGTCAGCCTGGGCTCTGTGTGTGCTGCACAGAGATCAGTGTGTCAGGCCTGGGGTCTCTGTGCTGCACAGAGATCAGTGTGTCAGGCCTGGGCTCTCTCTGTGTGCGGCACAGAGATCAGTGTGTCAGGCCTGGGGTCTCTGTGCCGCACAGAGATCAGTGTGTCAGCCTGGGCTCTGTGTGCCGCACAGAGATCAGTGTGTCAGCCTGGCCTCTCTGTGTGCCGCACAGAGATCAGTGCGTCAGCCTGGGACAGGTGCCCGGAATGAGTTTAAAATTCATATTTGATACTGGTCTTATGTGTGGAACCCTTAATTACCTCTGGCGAATAAACCTGCCTCTTCATGACTTATGGTCTCGCTCAGTGAAAGTGTCAGTTATCACCAGCAAGGCGTGCGTTTTCCCATATCTGATCAAAACGCTCCTGATCCAAGCCTTAAGCTCAGTTCTTTATTATTATTCATTATTATAAACTGTAAACCAGTGCAAGCCGTGGGGCTAAAACTCAATACTGTACAGCCTCACGATGACGGGCTCAGAAGGTGAACGCCAAACATTGCGCAGGACCGGTCCCTGCTCTTTAAGCAGTCAGAGCACGGCTCCCGTTCCTCACCGCTCCTGTTTGAGCTTCGAGCACTGTGGAGTGGAAAATGTGAGTGAGACTCGTGAAGACATTGTGCCAGTGTGTTTTGCACTCGCGCGTGATGTGCAAATAAGTAGCAGCAGTAATATCTTTAGATTCATCTTTAGATGCCATCATATTTATAGCGTTATTAGTGGCCTGCTGGAGAGTTTGTTGAACTGTATGCACAAGAGATTGTAAAATGGTGTCTACAGCTTTGAGATTGTGAATTTTGTTGGATCAGTGCCGCCTGTCAGTTTAGGCCATTAGTAACAGTAACTTCAGATAAGTGCGCTCTGTCCCTGGGGGCTGGGGGTTAGTGCTCTGTCCCTGGGGCCTGGGGGTTAGTGCTCTGTCCCTGGGGGCTGGGGGTTAGTGCTCTGTCCCTGGGGGCTGGGGGTTAGTGCTCTGTCCCTGGGGGCTGGGGGTTAGTGCTCTGTCCCTGGGGGCTGGGGGTTAGTGCTCTGTCCCTGGGGGCTGGGGGTTAGTGCTCTGTCCCTGGGGGCTGGGGGTCAGTGCTCTGTCCCTGGGGGTTGGGGGTTAGTGCTCTGTCCCTGGGGGCTGGGGGTTAGTGCTCTGTCCCTGGGGGCTGGGGGTTAGTGCTCTGTCCCTGGGGGCTGGGGGTTAGTGCTCTGTCCCTGGGGGCTGGGGGTTAGTGCTCTGTCCCTGGGGGCTGGGGGTTAGTGCTCTGTCCCTGGGGCCTGGGGGTTAGTGCTCTGTCCCTGGGGGCTGGGGGTTAGTGCTCTGTCCCTGGGGGCTGGGGGTTAGTGCTCTGTCCCTGGGGGCTGGGGGTTAGTGCTCTGTCCCTGGGGGCTGGGGGTTAGTGCTCTGTCCCTGGGGGCTGGGGGTTAGTGCTCTGTCCCTGGGGGCTGGGGGTTAGTGCTCTGTCCCTGGGGGCTGAGGGTTAGTGCTCTGTCCCTGGGGGCTGAGGGTTAGTGCTCTGTCCCTGGGGGCTGGGGGTTAGTGCTCTGTCCCTGGGGGCTGGGGGTTAGTGCTCTGTCCCTGGGGGCTGGGGGTTAGTGCTCTGTCCCTGGGGGCTGGGGGTTAGTGCTCTGTCCCTGGGGGCTGGGGGTTAGTGCTCTGTCCCTGGGGGCTGGGGGTCAGGGCTTAGCCAGCAGTGTTTAAACTTCCATCTGCTTCATTATTCTCCAGCACAAAAAAAGTCAATCAAGTCATTTTTTTTCTCTCTTCATATGAAGTCGATTCTAGATATATTTATCTCCTTTTAATTAGCCCTTGCTTTGGTTATGTGAAAGGATTTTTTAATCCGTTCGCTTTTGATGCTTGCCTGTCTATGAGGCAGAGCTCTGGGGAGATGCCGGCTTTTCATAGCTGGTGAAGCAGCTCCCGATGAGCAGGCAGGACCGCGCTTCCTCTGGGCCGGGGAGGGTCTGCCTGGACCGCATGGCTTCGCCTTCCTCTCCGTTAGCCACTCAAAACACGGTTGTACATGCTTCATGGTCCGTACAGGTGCAGCACACGCACACACGCGCGGGATTATCAGCTGACCTGAAGTATCTGTTCAGCAGTAAAACTGCATGGGTGGGTGGCTGGTGAACGGCTCTTCGGCATGTTTTGAAAGTTTGCCTGACCAGCACCCTGCGGCACCCTGCGTGTGATCTCAGCTTAGCATTTCAGGTGCCCTTCTCTGGGTTCTTTTTATTCATATTTGTATAAGGTTGGGATCTTTAGAGTGCATTCTGGTTACTACAGTCTGCAGCAGGGGTAGGGGTAATAAATGTTACCTTTTTTCCCGACGGTGGTAAAATGTTCTCGTGGGCTCTGCGCTTTGAGTTTGCATTGTTTGTTTTGATCAGTTATAGCCTCTGTACTTTATGCTGCTTTTGATTTGATGACCTATAGATTTGAGCTTTCTCTCATGAAGGTGTCTGTGTGTAAAAATGCATCTTCTTTAATATACACATCTAATTTTGACTTCTTTCTTTTTTTTTTCTTGCAGAGTTTGTGCAAATGATGACTGCAAAGTGAGGAGCGCTTTTCTTTCTCTTACATTGCCTGTCCTCCTATGATCACTCTATAAAAAAAAACTAATCAAACAAACAAAAAAGCTACAAAAAAAATCTTAAATGTTAAAATTCTGTAAATGTGGTTCGAATTCAACCTACTTCTGAGGCACTGACAGCTGCAGAATAACCCCACTAGGAGGCGCCAGATAACGTCTTATCTGCATGAGCTCTCTCTCTGAATAAACCTGCCGGGACTCCCAGACGGCCACCATTTTTTTGGCGAAAAACCCCAGAAAAGACTGACACTCAAAGCAGGAGGGTGTTTAAAAGAATTTGACTAATACATAAAAAAAGAAAGAAATGCTCGTGACGGAATCGACTGACCGACACCCTTGACCTAAAAACAAAAGCGGCATTTCATTGAGCATTTTTCTGTTTGGTAACAATCTTTGCCAGAAGCACAGTGCTGTATCCCAATGAAAAAACATGCACAGACAGACGGACTGACGAGCGACTGACTGACGGACGGACCGCTGACGGACGGACGGACACAGACACTCATGCAGGCGCGCACACGAGAACCTTGCATGCACCTTTCCTGGCGGTTTCCCTTACCACCGAGGGGGTCCCGGTTTTTGGGGTTGAGTGGAGATGACGTTTGGATACAGGCGGGTTTATGCGAGCGCACGTGTAGCACGTGCGCGGGGAGACATTGGAACACGCACAGGCGACGCAGTCCTTGGGCGTGTGTTTTTGAGGTTCGGTCCTCAGCGATCACGAGCAGTGCGGAATGAACAGATTAAAACGCTTATAGTGGGCTTGTTTTACTCCTTGGTTTTTTTATGGCTAATTTCTTTCCCCCCCCCCCCCCCCCCTCCTCTTGTAACGTACCTTTTTATCATAACCGCAACGTCATGCTTCGGTAGCGCTGTATGTGTTTGTGTGGATGTACAGATGCAGAGTATTTAATGAAATAACATTGCATTCAGTGGACAAGAGCATAGCTGTAAATATCTAATCCACAAACAATTATGATACAAATGTAAATGTTATGCTTTTAAAATGTGTGTTATATATTAAATGTGTTGTAAACTTTGCATCGCCTAATATTAATATATAATAGTATGGCCTGTGACTTTAATTTACCTCTTCCCTGTTTTTGAAATGTGCCATAATGAGCCTCACTTCCTTTTTTGCTCCTTTCTTTTTTTTTGCAAGATGACTTTTAGTAAATTAGACGATATTATAAATATATATATATATTATACATACATATATTTGCACTTTTATGTACAAGAATATCTTCAAAACTGTTCTGATCAAAAAGTGAAACCAAATTTTGCTGTCGCTGCTACTCCTGTCTCTTGCTCTAGTTGTGGTTTGTCGGGTCCTGGAGTCGGGGCGCACTTCTCCGTGCCCCTCTTCCTCAGACAGAATGCTTCCGCTCCGGAGGGGTTTTTTCCGGGTGGAGGAAGGGGGGCGAGGTGGTGTGATGGTTTCCTGAAGTCGTTGTCCCCGAGTAGATTGTGATTTTTTGAGGTTTTCACACGTCTGTTAGTCAGTCGAGATGTTAAAAGAGTCTTGTCAGTCAGACGGTGGGGAGGGAGGTTGTACTTTCTCTCTCTCTGGGGCTTTAGCCGGTCTGGTTTCGGCTGTGTGGCGGCGGGTGGAAGGTGGGGTTAGGGGGGGCGGAAGGTGGGGTTAGGGGGGGGAGGACACTGGGGTGGCGGAACTAGGGACCTGACTGTAGCTCTTCACGTATATGGAAGTTTGCGTCCAAACTACAAGCTGTGAAATATCAATGTTTTCCAATAAAATAAATAAAGTTTACTACCTGATACTGGTTTTTGGTCATCTTATTTAACATTTCTCCACGTGGGATGCCTTCAGAAAGTCGAGCGCCACCTGCAGGTGCAACGTGATTTCAGATGCGTCGACTTGAGGCTTTGGGAATGGTTAATTTCAGTAAACAGACACTGCCTGTGTCCCAAAGTGGGATTGCGGTACCAACCAAGAGTGATTTCCCCACACGAGTGTGTGCTTAGGGGGCTCAGTAACGTCAATGTTTCAGTTTAATATTATTCAGGTAGGCAAAAAAGGGAGAAAAATCTAGTCCAAAACTGGTTCAAATAATGATCATAAGGAGTTCTTATAGCACTTTATTATAACCGGTTTGTGTTGGGTTGTATAATACTGCTGAAGGCCCCCACTTGCTGGACTTGCATGCAGCTGCATCAAAAGAATGAAATCATTGTAGGAAATTGGTCAAATGGTGAATTTCAGTGACTTCACTTCAGTGGCATCATTTCAGTGGCATCACATTTCCCATTATGTCTAATTGTACAGGTGCCATTTTTCTTATAGTTAACTGACTATTGCTATGAGCCATTGCTTATCTTGAGTCTGATGGTGAATACTTTTATTTAACATAAGACTTCCGGGACTGTTACATTAACAGTTCAGCAGGTATGCCACTAGTGTCATTGTGGCACAAAAATACAAAACTATAACGAGTACAAATAAGGGCTGCTACGAGCCCCATAAGAGGAGACCGCAACAATAGTCATTTAGTGCAAAGCTGATTACCCTCAGCCATTACACAATTTAGAGAAATGTGGGTAGCAAGTGCACAAAAACGTTTCCCACTTCACCTGATTACTACCATCGCCTTGAGTGTACCTGTAGCTGTAAAAATAGTTCCCATGATGCCATAATTAGGAGTGGTCACCATGGGTACTGATCTGAAGAGCTAGGTGTTCAGCCCACGCCTGAAAACAAGCAACCATTTACATTACAATTTTATCAGACCCTCTTCATCTAGACCGATTTCATTATTATTATTATTTTATTTATTTTTTTGATGCTGTCCTACCTGAGAATCAAACCTGCAACCCTGACCAAGAATCACCAGTCGAGCCCTGTACTGCATTAAATCAAAGCCTGACTTATCATCTCCTCCCAAACTGCAATACGAGATCATTCTCTTATTTTAGGTTATTTGCATTAATATTACCACAATTAATGTTCTTAAGAAAACTGAAAATTTGGCTTTGTCACTTCATTCTCACTCTCCAAAAAGCAGCAATGTAAAATTACTCACAATTACTATATCCCTTTTATCCTCTTTGCTTTAGATTTACCAATTGCAGCCTTTTGGAAATATGGATGATAATCTTATATTTTGAGGATATGTTATTTTTTACTGTTCATAAATGGTTTTTCTGTCCATCACCAGAGCTTCTCACTAGGCATCGACTTCAGGAATGTGTATTCAAGTTAAACATTTTTTATAAAGTCTAAAATTCTAGTCGACGCCACCGCCAATGTCTGGTGATGTAGTGGATGCTGTGCTCGATGTCACCACTGGGCGGTGCTGTATCACAATCCAAACTCAAATTCGCTACATATTTCACACTTGCTGTCAGGTTAAAATGGTGAATTTTTACTAATATATGCCTTATTTTATTTGCCAATGTCTGCATTTGAGTAGTTTTGACAAATACTTGGTCCTGAATATCACAACTAATGTATAGAACTGCATGTTAACACACGCACATCAACAAAGACAGAAATGGAGAATATTTATATCCAGCCATTCACAAACCAAAGTGACACAATTAGACAAACTCTCGCACTTTCAATTAAGCTCAATACTCATAACCCATGTACACTTTGCCACTGTCGCCCATCGTACGTACATTGCTCACACCCAATACATAATGGAAAATTAATGGCCAAATCTGACGCAAAACTAATTCCGTCTAAATCCGCCCACTCGCTAATTTCGCTTTATGTTCGGAATCGGCAGAAGGGACCATAATGATGAAACGGAGCGAAATGCACCGGTGAGTCCCTGTATCTTTACGGATCTGTTTATCTTAATTCGGCGATAAATCTAGAAGAAAAAATGGCCCCTGTACCACAGGGTCATCAAAGTCAACATGATTATGCGCAGTGTTCATGGTGTGATGAGTGGGTCTGGACAGCACGCATCAGTGCGCAGCTGGTGGAGCCGGCATGTGATATCCCGTGAGCCAGTGCCATTTACCAGATTTACCGGGCCAATTTCCGCCTGCGGATCCGGGGGCAGGAGGGGTGGGGAGAGCAACCCTGCCACCATTCTCCTCCACACTTCCCCTCTGTACAGGGCCTGTCGCTGGTGTTTATGGAACATTCTTCATTTTGCAGTTTAGTACCACTGAGTGACCCACGTACACTCACAGAGCACTTTATTAGGAACATTTTTACTTTATTACACCTACTTATTCATACGATTATCTAATCAGCCAATTGTGTGGAAGCAGTGCAATCCATACCATCCTGTAGATACGGGTCAGGAGCTTCAGTTGATGTTCCCATCAACCATCAGGATGGGGAAAAAATTAATCTAAGTGACTTTGACCGTGGAATGATTGTTGGTGGCAGACAGGGTGGTTTGAGTATCGCTGCTGAACTCCTGGGATTGTTATGCACAACAGTCTCAAGAGTTTGCAGAGAAGTTTAATAAATCCAGTGAGCAGCAATTCTGCAGACAGAAACACATTGTTAATGAGGGAGGTCAGAGGAGAATGGCCAGACTGGTCAAAGCTGACAGGAAGGTGACAGTAACGCCAATAACCACACATAACAGTGGTATGCAGAAGAGCATCTCTGAACACACAACGCATCATAACTCTTAAGTGGATAGGCTACAGCAGTAGAAGTAAAACAAATAAGTAATAAATACCTAATAAAGTGCTCTCTGAGTGTATATGCTTTGTGGAATGAAGAACAAACATCCCACTAAGCCACGAGAAAGACAGTGCAGCATTGTTGCAATAACTGCTGAATCACAGAGCAGGAACCTATCACATTATGGAGGACTCTCAGCACTTTCCTTTGGCACAAACTCACTTCTTCTTCAGTGGTGCACACCAACATTGGCAAAACAAGATGGAGGAAGGAAGTGACCATGGGAAAAGAGGAGAGGAAACTCAGACCTGGGTGTTTTCCCAAGATGCAGTGCAGGAATGAAATGTTGTTGCCACAGAAACATAAATATGCGCTGATGGATGTATGGCCAGTGTCCGAAACAGCTTACTTGCCTACTATTGCATACATTAATTGAATACATTTGATGAGAAAGTCATTAAGTAGGAGAGACGTCTCTCTAAATAATGTGAAATCCTTGAACTTGGAATCCCGGATGATATCCATATTTCCAGGGTGTTGCTGAGTGTGGGTGTGCCAGAAACTAGGGTGTCCTCAAAATATGTACTGTCTATTAAACATATTGAACCAGCTGGTAGCTGGCTGACCAGTTCTGACCAGCTCCCAGCTTCATATGGTTTGACCAGCTCAAGCTATGTTTTGAACCAACTCAGACAAGCTACCAGCACTAGCTGGTTGACCAGCTCATACCCAGCTAGACCAGCTCATGACAAGCTTGACCAGTTCAAGCTGGCATAGCTAGATTTTACAGCAGGGTACTTCCTGAAAAGTGTGCTCCCAAATACACTCCCACAAAACCCCCAGAAATATATATAATCTGGGATTTTAAGTACACTACATTGATAGAGAACTTTGTAACTTTAACAACTTTCATCATCCAGTGTACTTTCCGTCTGCATTCGGGACCAGATTGCAGACTAATAGTAGAATAGAATATTACAGTATTTTGAGGACACAGTAGTCGGCAGCCCGTTTCGGACACGGGTCAGATCTCGGGCCTGATGGACGGCCCCGCTGTCTGTGTGCCCGGCCGCCGGCGCCCCCCGGCGCAGGACAGCAGGTCACGTGTGCGCCGAGCCAGACGCCGGTCACAGTCCGTTACCAAACCACGGGCTCTCCGCGCCCCCGTTTCCCCAAACCTGGCTCCGTCTGAGAACCACAACAGTTCCCAGATGTGCTCCTTCAAGGCACTCTGAAGCAATGAAACACAAACCGCCAAAAATGCCTGCACCTCACAGGAAACACGGGGAAATGTTTTTATTTAGTTTGATATCAAGGGTTGCTTTTCATGTAATTGCGTGGCCGTTAGGGTCATTCATAATGTGGTATTAACCACAGCAGGCAATGGTAAGCTTGATTATTAGTGCTTTATGACTTTGCATATTTTATGCATGTGGTAAATGCTAAGCATGCTTTAAAAGCATGTTCAATTTGGAAAAACACTGGTATTGTAGCCTACTGATCATTCCATAGTTCATTGTTGCACACATGCTGTGAACACCTTGTACAGCTTACCTGTAATAGGTAGCTTAGCGCTTATTTACAAGCGCTAGGCTACCTATTACATCATGGACCACGGGTGCTTCTGGTAAACAACACAAAGTGTACCATCTAAAACATGTGTCCTAAAATTGTAGATTCCTTTATGTTTTTACACAGGAACAAATTCTACCCAAACTGTAACCAAACAAAATTAATTGATGTAAAAAAAAGAAGTAGAACAGTATGCGATTGATGCTTATTCCTGCTGAAAAAACAGCTCAAGCTGAAGCTAGATCTGAAACAGCTGGTTGCTGGTTGACCAGTTCAGCCCAGCTCCATACTCAACATGGTTTGACCAGCTCTTGCTATGTTTTGAAACAGCTAGTAGCTGGTCATAGCTGCATTTTACACCAGGGTGCTGAAATCACATGGGAACTATATCAAACCTGCCACCCTTCTGCTGTCCAGAAGCAGTCTGGAAGTTTCTGCCTGAGCTGTGCGTTAGTGACAAGCGCAGCCATCCGATCTAGGAAGCTTGGGAGTCAAACTCGTGAAGACGCATCCCACCTGGTGAAGCTGCCCTTGTCAACGGAGATGTAACAACTTGTAGCAACATGTCTGCTGTTGCTAGATTAGTGGCAACTGTGGAATTTGATCTTATTCTGTTTGTAGGGAATATGAAGAAAGCAATTTCACCCAATATAAATCACTTTTGATGTATTTTCTTATCAACATAGGAAGCAAATATGCTTGTGAACTAAAAAAAAAAGAAAAAAGAAGCTATTTCATATATAAGCTGCTCCAACTGAACTGTCGTCTATCAAATATCTGTGTTAAGCAGCTAACTAATCAGTGTAATCGAGTTTGTTAGTCAGGTATTTTTCAGACAGTCCATTCTGAATGCAGCAATGAAGTTTAGTCTACAGTACCCTAAACACTGAGGGGGGATGGCATTCTAATAGTTTAGAAGTGGGCTACCAGGCAATGACGTGGTATGATGTGCTGCGTTGGAATCTAATGACGAGCGAACAGATTTTAGTGTGTATCTGCTGACGGCCGTTTCTAGCTATGGTATAGCCTACTTAAGACTTTTCATACATTTGTTGATAAATTATAATTAAACAGGCCCCTTCCACAGCTGAGTAGTTCCCAGAAACCATCTGGTGCAAGCAGTTAAAGGTGATGCACCAAATTCTGTCACCGTTTTACAAACACCAGGCAAAACCTATCATGTCTTGAGTAACAATGGCCTTTAATGGTCTTATGACTAGTCACATAGCTATCCAGGTATGGGGCAAAGTTAACCATGACTGGGTTGGCAATGAATGCATTGCTGTTGTTGGTGGTGGTGGTGGTCGTGTGTGTGTATTTTCTACTGATGCACATACTGTAGGTTAATCATAACGATATGCCAGATGCAGATGGTTTTTATACTAATAAAGCACTTTGTGTCAGAAAGCGTTACATTAATGTCCGTGTTTTCACACTAAAATCTGAAATGTTTTGACCTCATGGGTCTTCCTGGTTGTCTGTTGTTGCCGTTTTCAGTTACAATTAGGTGATTGCGGAGGCTACCATGATCATTTTATTGACAGCATAGGCCCAGTTCAAGGTTTTCTGTTCCAGGTGTTCCAAAAACCTTTAGATGAAGCAAATATGGTCTCCTGATTTGTGACCTGAAGCACAGAATTAGCTGACCAACCAGATGCAAGCTGCATGCTTCCATTTGCTTTTAGAGATCAAGTTGAAATTCATTGAACATGCATTGCCAAGCGTATTCATTGATTTTTCACACAGCTCCCAAACCAAAGTTACTCCGCAACAGTTTCTTGTGGCATCCAGTGTCCGTGCAGGAGCCGCTCATGAGTAATTTCAGCATGTAGACTGCCGCCGTGACTATACATGGATTTATTCCCTGCGTTAGTAGAACCTCAGTGAAGACATCGCACTCAGTCTGGAAAACAAATTCTGACAAGATGCTACTGAACAGGACGTTTGACCTTCTCTAAAGCTTTTATCAGAGTGTGTGGCAGGCTGAAACAAACCACAGAATCTGCCCCACAACATGACCCAGTCTGAGTTGAGTCATACTGTGCATAATGCATTGGACTACAGTGGAATGCAGACTTATTTTATATTATCCATTAAAATGTTTATATCGTGTTGACATCTCAACAAGTGAGGAGCTAGTCTTAGATCATCATATGACATTACCATATTAATTCCTGAAATTCTAGTTTAGCTGGATTCAGAGTGAGTGTATCTCAGCTGGATTTCAGAGTCAGCCTAGTTTAGCTTGATTTTCAGAGTCAGTGTAGTTTACCTGGATTTCTTACCTTCAGAGCTCCACCGTTTTAAACCTGGAGTGAAAAAACTGTTACCAGATCAGTACTTCATCTGATCATAAAGTAGCATTATAATTGTCATATAATGTCTGCCTTCAATACATATCAAAAGAAAATCTACCTGCAGAATAAAATAATAAATGAAATAATAATCTCAACTCAGTGCATGCTCAACACATTTCTGCCAGGGACCAGCCACTGATGAGCAAATGGGGTTGTCTTAAACTCATGAGCTCTTTATTTGAAGCAGGCAAACAGATTGTGCATTGATTATAGGATCCCTGGGGCCAGCATGGCCCTGTAGCATGTTGGTCAGATGCCTGTTGCCTGGTCATGTTGAGGATTTAGACTTTTCTCTCATTTCATCTCATTTTCTGCAGTTAGATGCTTCTGGTAAAACAAAGAAATCCTGCTAGCTGTCATTTTTATAGGCTTCATTGGCCTGTACAATCTTTATTTTACTAGTTATGTGTTGCTTTAACTTGTGGAAGAACCTATGCACTTGTAAGTCGCTTTGGATTAAAAGCGTCTGCCAAATGACTAAAATGTAAACGTAAAAATGTACGATTCCTGTTTCCACGACTGTGCTATTGTACAGTGGCTCCTACACTAGGGTCTGTGAACAGCAGGCTTATGTGACTGGTGTGGCATCAATTGGTGATATATTAAAATATGGTGAAATATTTTGTTTATACAGACCCTATTATTGTTTTACCACAATGTTTCATGTTGCTGTTTCTAATTGTATTCATTTTTGTCAGTGTTTTATATTCACATTTTCACTCCACAATGCTTTGATTCTGCAATGTACAATTACACTCAGCAATGTGTAAGTATAATTTGACAGAGCAGCAGAAGGTAGCATCATTCGGGAATCTCTAGCATCAGAATTCTGTTTCTTGTATGGCTTATGTGGGGTAGAGACCAGATTTATGTACACTACCTTCCACTTCAACTCGCCCTGGGCCTCAATATGACTCATCTCAATCAGGGTTAAATGCTTTGAGTGTGTTTAGAAAAAAAAAGAAAAATAACTTTGGGTCAGTCATATTCATTTTGTGGTTAATTACAATAATTGTAATTGTGTCAATATATGTAAATTAAGATTTACAAGAAAAACTATTGTTATCAACATACTTTAGAATGAGATTGCTGGATTTTCATTTCCGAGGCAGTGTTTCTGTGTCTCTTTCTTTCTGTATAATTTCTCGTACTGCGAGTCAGCCAGCAGCACTTCTCACCCACAATTTCACCCATAAACCCCGTCTCTTCTGATCTTCTGCGCTCAAACGCAGAAATGCTGGCGCTGATTGTTTGAGTGGAAGGTGAGGAGTGGAAAACAGCGACCCAGGTTTTCAAATTCATTTTATTCTAGTTATTCTTCAACATCTTTACAAGCACAAACACTATTTTTGCTTTGTCAGTCATTTTATTCCTAATAATGACAGATGTCAATACTGCCGGGATTCATTTGAAAAATCTGCTTAAAGTGCTCACCTACATCAAAATCTGATATTTATTTTCATGCACAATTTTCACAGGTCGCTCACAGACACCATACAAAGACAATATTGAGTAAATGAAAATACATACAGCATGCATGTACTACACACAGGAAATACATACAGCATGCATGTACTACACACAGGAAATACATACAGCATGCATGTACTACACACAGGAAATACATACAGCATGCATGTACTACACACAGGAAATACATACAGCATGCATGTACTACACACAGGAAATACATACAGCATGCATGTACTACACACAGGAAATACATATGAAGGGGCGTGTCAGACACACTTTGACATTGTACTCAAAGCACATGCATTTTATAGGCATGCAAGCACGCACACACACACACACACACACGCACACACACTCACATACACACACTCAGACTTGCAGTGTTCAACACTGCTCCCCGTAGCCGATTCACTCTCGAGGGTGAGTTGTGATTGATCAGCACTGCTCCAACAGTCTCATGGGAGATCTTATATTGCTCCCGAGGTCTGAAAAGCACTGCCACACAGCCCTCTTCAAGTCTCAATAGAGAACGGCGGACATCTTAAATTCAAATCTGGTATTTGTTGAGCTAAATCTGAGTTATGACTGTTGGATCCTCTAGGCTTATTTGAGAAAGGTGTGATGTATTTAACTGATATTCAGCATATGTCTAGCATAAATCTGTATAAATGGAATGGATGTAAAAAAAAAGTCCTCCTGATAAGAACATGTGCTAACTGCCTGTAATGTATTTATCATAGGTAAATATGTTTAAAGATGATTGTCATGTATATTTCTATTGACAAATCAAAATCCAGAGTTATGAAGTGTACGAAGACGTGGCCTAAGCCCAGAGAGACCAGGGAATTCTAGCCATGAGTGACAAGAAATTAATTTGCGCAGATTGAGGTGTTTGCTCGTGAGTAAAACGATGGAGAAATACAGCAGGTGCCAAACTAGAATGAAGACATGGGAAGCAGGTTCAAATCAAAGAGAAATGGAATGTTGGAATATACCTACTGGCAATCAACAGCTACAGGTATGCACAGTTGCGCACAATTAGAAATGCCAAGACTGTGAAATTGTCAATGAGTAGCCTCACGTCATCAAAGGAATTTTCCTAATGCGTCACATTACTGGGCCCCAGATTCTGCTGCACTCAGAAAACTATACCGACATCTAATCTTCCGATCTGATCGAGAGTAAAAATAACACAGAACAACGCAGTCTGTGAGTTCTGGAACATCATGGGGACCATGCCATAAAGCAAAGCAAATCTGACTCTCCTGTAAGAAACAATCTAGGGTGCCTTGCCATAGAACACACCAGAGTACTCTCTCACCTCTAGAACTGATCTAGACTGCCATACCTTATAACAAACTGGAAGCTTATTTTTCCCCTCTAGAACTGATCTAGAGTACAATACTGTAAAACAACCCAAACTAGGCTGTGTCCCCTGAAACTGATCTAGAGTACCGTACAGTACAAAAGGTTGACACTGCCCAAAAGCTGAGGGAGAGACTGGAGCAGTCCCATAGTATACAGCTAGGGCTGTATATTATTTACATTTAACATGTGAAACTAAATGTAAAATATATTTACATGAGTCATTTGGGGGATTATCATTTACAGCTAAATCGTTGTTGTTGTTTTTTTGCTCTGACACTAGACTGAAATTTTTAACATTTTTGTAATTTTTATGAGAGCATACATTTTTTGGGTTATTGTTTGGTTAACCACATTCAGTTCACATTATATTATATGATAATATATTCCATTTTATTTACAATTGTAGCTGTCATCTTTTAGGCTGTGCAAAGAATCTATGAGCTTGAAAGATGAAATACCAAAACATGATTTACAGAACGATTTCCATCAAGTCCTTGTCTTTTAATTAAGGCTGTGTAAAGTCAAGGCCTGTGTATTGCTGCCTGTCACCAGTGACTAGACAGGGTCCTGCAGGAGGTGAGTACCACTCACTTTGCTCACTGCTGTCATGAAATGCACGTTTTTAACTTGGTCCCATGACAATGTGCTCATGTTGAACGGGCGGTGTGTCTAAGGGCATCTATGGCCCGACCAGTGGATTCAGGAGCTGTATATGTAACAATAAGGACCTGGACGTGTAACCCTTTTGTCAGTTTATTTTTAATTACGGGAACATTTTTCAAATGGGATCTACTCAATTTCCTTGCATGGAAGAGGTGCCCCTGTATGCTTTTTGTCTTAGTCTGAAGACTTTCAGGTCACCATGACGGACACCATCACACATTCACACCATCTTACGCCCACACCATCTGGCACACTATCGTACGCAATCGTATGCAAGCTATTTTTCAGTGATTCATTGTGGGACTCATGCAGATGTGGTTCATGCTCATATGTATTGCGTGAAGCTGAATGATAGAGACAGGGTTGGCAGTACATCCTGGATGGTAAAGTTTGAGCGTTTCCCATAAGCCGCTTTGTCGTTTTCACAGATCGCTATATACACACCATAAACATACCACAGACTATGTCTGTCGACTTTGGATTTTCACTTCAAATTTACAAATTATGTTGCAAATGAAACAGACATGTTGGCAGGAATTGTTAATGAACTGGACCTACACTCAGTGAGCACTTTATTAGGTATTTATTAGACTTATTGGTCTTTTGCTGCTGTAGCCCATCCATTTTGAAGTATTATGTGTTTAGATATGCTCTTCTGCATACCAGTGTTGTAATGTGTGGTTATTTATGTTACTGTTATCCACCCTGTCTGGCACCAACAATCAGTTCATGGTCAAAGTAAAAGATCATATTTCTTCCCCATTCTGACATTTGGTCTTTGAAATAGCTGAACCTATTGACCATGTCTGGATGCCTTTATTCATTTAGTTGGTGCTATATGATTGGCTGATTAAATATTTGCATTAACAAGCTGGTGTCCAGGTCTACCTAATAAAGTGCTCACTGAGTGTGTATTCATAAAGTGTCTCAGGGTTTGAGTGCTTATATCAGATCGCCTTTGCCTTTTACCTCATAATGGACACGGTAAAGAGGTGGCAAGGGCAGACCCTGCTACTAGATTTGCACTCAGTCGTAGACACAGTGGAAACCCAAGCAATTGCATCACCCCGATTTTAGTGGTGGAAAAACTTAACTGCCATTAATGAGCAGTCTTGTCCACTCACCCACTGTTTACTTCATACAGAGTTAGACAATGCAGGTTGAAACACCTGCTTTGAATTAACGGGTTGTTATCTGCATGTGCTTTGCAGCCGTCCTCGTGCTGTTTCCCGTGGCCCAGTCTGCAGATGCCAGTCTCTGGTGCACTGGGGTCTCTCTCTCAGAAATGTTAATGGTAAATGGTAAATGGTTGGCATTTATATAGCGCCTTTATCCAAAGCGCTGTACAATTGATGCTTCTCATTCACCAATTCATACACTCACTCACACACCAACGGCGATGCAAGGCACCAACCAGCTCGTCAGGAGCATTGGGGGGTTCGGTGTCTTGCTCAGGGACACTTCGACACAGCCCGGGCGGGGGATCAAACCGGCAACCCTCCAACTGCCAGACGACTGCTCTTACTGCCTGAGCCATGTCACCCCCAATGAATTCCTGTCCCAACCCCCCCCCCCCCAAAAAAAGTCCAGTGTTTAAATTTTTGCAGTGTTAGACAGCTATGACCATCCGGATCGAAATGGCTTCCATCTCTGCTCCACGGAGGGTGGAGTCCCTCACTGTTCTGTAGAACATCCCGTCGTGTGTCCGCCATTTTCTCAGCGTCCTGGGCCGGGAGGCTCACAGCAGGAGGTTGGAGGTGGTCTTGGTCTGGAGGATGATGGACGTGGGGCTCTCCGGCTCCCCGGCCCCAGGGTGGGAGTTGGGGCTGCTGCTCTTGAGCGACCCCCCGGGGAAGCGGCAGCGGAACAGGGAGTGCAGGTAGCGGAAGACCGCCTTGCGGAAGATGATGAAGACCCAGGGGTCGACGATGGGGTTGAAGGCGGAGAAGCGGAAGGCCAGCAGGTTCTCCTGGTCGTCCTCCACTGGAGACACCGCGCTGACAAACCCACAGATCTGAGAGAGAGAGAGAGAGAGAGAGAGAGAGAAAGAGAGAGGGGGGAACATATGTCATTTTTACATTTACATTTTAGTCATTAGGCAGACGCTTTTAATCCAAAGCGACTTACAAGTGCATAGGTTCTACCATAAATCAAAGCATCACATCCAGAACTAGCAAAATACACATGAAATGCTGTTCTAAACATAGTTGTCATCATAAGTGCATTTATTTTATTTTATTTTTTTTGGGGGGGGGGGGCGTTAGACAAGGATAGGGATATCAGAAAGGAGGGGCAGGGGAAATCAGGAGGGAGGACTAAGGTAAGAGTTTGAAAAGGTGGGTTTTGAGTCTGCGTCGAAATAGGGGGAGGGATTCTGCTGTTCTGACAGTGGTAGGCAAGTCATTCCACCACTGAGGAACCAGAACGGAAAACAGGCGTGAACGTGCAGCTGGACCGCCAGGTGCACGTAGAGAGGGAACCATAAGGCGACCATAAGACGATGTCAGGCACAGATCTGAGAAGGGGGAGAATACGGAAGAGTGAGAAATATGATTTTCATAATTTCAGAAACAAAGATTGACCTTTTCTGTCCAATTTATTTAGACCTTGTCATCAGAGAGAGGGGGAGGGAGTAATGGAGATAGAGTTGGTAAAGTTGCTGTATTCCAACAAAAAGCTCACATTTCAGATGATGAAAGAGGAGACAGATCGAGAGACCCTCTCGGTGGTGTCCTCAGAAGACCGCGTTGGGCTGAGTTCCCATTACGAAAGCAGAGCCCGTCTCTCGGCGAGGGCCCGCCTTAACGACGCGCTGGGAGCAGCTGCGATGGGGCTGCGTCCCCGCGTCCATGTGCGGAAGCGCTCGTCCTCAATCCAATCCCGCCGTGACGTGCGTGATAAATGGCTCGTTAATGAACAATGGGAGCCGGCTGGATGTTTGCGCGACTCGTGTAAATGTTTCCGCGTTGCTACGGCCTGTAACAGAAATTAATGGCCTTAATACTGGACAGATGCGTCCAGGAGACCGGCGCTGACGGGCCGGCGTCTGACTGCACGTCCCCACGCGCACTACACAGGCTTCCTTACCCACAACTCATGTCTGCTGATTTTCACAGCATCAGGTTGCCTACCGAGCGGAAACCCCCCCCCCCCCCAAAACAACATTAACATTAAGCCTGTCAATTAGGCGAGAAGCGTATCTCACGTTGCACGCGCAATGCAGTTACGAAGGGTAATTTGCAGACGCTGAACCGACAGAACCCACGCGCTCGGCTTTGGGAAATTTGTGGGATGCTACTGCGCGGCTCAGTTTCACCTCCTACTCACGGGACTACGTTTCCTGTCAGCCCTTTTAACCTACATCGAGCGTGGCACGCCATGGGAAGTCCCCATAAGACTGTATTCATGCTAAAGCCAGGCCAATTAGGTCAAGGTGTGGTTGCGGCTGCCACAGAGTCACCATTCTGCCGCAGCCCTGATACTGAAACCATACTGAAGTCTCCGCTTTTATTTTCTCACGTTCTGCACGCAGCGCAGTGTCCTGACATACAATCGCTCTTCTGAACGGCCCAAAGTCCGCATCTGCGAAAACTCATTCGTGATAAAGTAATTGGTTGTAGATGTTTGTTTTCAGACATAACCTACAGGCACTCATTTTGATTGCATTCATTTCAGCCCCCTTGACAGCAGACCCCTCATACGTGCCATTTATTTCTTCTAAAATGAATTTACTTGCGCTTCTTAAAATGTTATCTTTGAAACTCATTAAAGTATTATTTCACAGCAACAAAGAAGTATATCATTTTAAGTTGCAATTAGAGTCAAGTTTAAAATCAGAACCTGCTGTGTTTGTGTACATTATGATCGTGGTTGGGAGAAAACATAGCTGAAAGCTAATATTCCATCTCTGTCAACAGGCAGGTGTGTCCTCGATGAACTGATATGGGGAGATGTTGAAATACATTATTTATACGAGAACGGCATGCCGGGAAAAAAGCTCTTGTTGCCACACATGATTATTCAGGTTGATTTTGGAGAGCCGGGGGGGGGAAACAAATTTTTCTGGGAAATGAGAGGCCCCACAGGACAGATGTACTCTTGTTTAATGTAAAGGCGTTTCACCATCACGCAGCTTGTGTGTTCTTCAAAGGAGCTGGTACTCGCTAATGAACATTCACCATGTCGTAACAGCACTGGGGGCAAGTGACTCGGACGCAGGCCAGAAGAGCAAAAAAGAGGAACTCAGCACCGCCATGTCTGTCTGTCTGTCTGTCGTGGAGACGGTAGGCCAATACTCCTGCAGTGACGCAATGAAAGGGCGTTCTTTCTCGGGAGGTTTTACAGCTGTCCCTCTGAGTCTTTGATTATAGTTTGTTTGAAGGATAAAGAGTTGCACATGTTTTCCCAGGCTGGTGGCATCACACTCCTGTGCCAAAAGGCTGGCGGGAACGGCCAAGTGCCGGGAACACCGCTGGCATTCAGTGTTTACTGAATCCTGCCCGGGGTTCGAGTGGCACAGTGCAGCACGTTGTAGTCAAAGTGTCTCATAACAGTCCTGTCGCCATTGGCACACTCTTGGATATTGTTTGTCAGTCTGCATTTGTGGGGCATGTATCTGCTGGTTATTCCAAGACTTCAACCAAATGATAAAACCTACAGAGAATTCCAGTGTTTGGGGTTTGGACAAGAGGGAGTTGAAACATTGTGTTCAGGTTGTTCAGCGTTCTGAAGCAGTGTGACTCAGAGTGTTTGGCAGGTTTCCGTGTCTGCTTCTGTGACTGACAGAAGCTAGGTCAGCAGTCAGCCCTACAGAATAGCAACACACACAAGGAACGTGTTGAATTTGGTTGGCAAGCTGGACATAGGAACAATAAAAATGCTTTGTCAGTGGTGCTACTCTGCATGCCCAATACACAGTTGATGATAATGAATGGTGCTTATCTGTAGTGTTGGGCTGTTTGCCAGGTATGCACACTGGCCTGTGTGCTCTGGATTGTTGAATAAAGGCCTGGCCATTGTTTAAAGTTAAGGGTAAGTAGGGAGGAGGGCTGCAGGTTTCAATCCAAAACCAAACGAGGACACGAAAATGCGAAACCAAATGAGGACACACTGAAGGGGAGTGTACTGTGTGTGGCAAAGAGCAGCTTTCACTGCTTTCACTTCTCAACTCAAATAGTGTGAATTTCATACATACGGTCAGGTTAGATAATTAGCTACTGTGTAATTCTTACAGCAGTTTCTTTACATGCAGTAGAACCTCAGAGAACCGAACACGTGGCGAATGAAGGTCATTAGGAACACTGAAGTCTTCGGAAATCTGAGCATGATGTTGAAACACACACATTTCTCTAAATTCCTTTTTTTTTTTAAATTCATTTTCATAAGTCTTAATATTAAACCACTAACCTGAATGAAAGCTTAACTGTTAAATAACCAACAATAGGTTAAATGTTCAATTTTAAATAGCTGAATCAGAAACAAATCCATACAAGGTCTTGTCTTGTGGCAATGGTAGAGAAAGTCAAAGTCATGCGTAGGCTGTAGCCATCAGAGTGACACAGTCTTCACTGGAACAAACGGTTACTCTGACACCTCCCACGTGTTGTCAAAAACAGCCCCCATAAACACAAGGGCCTGGGAAGACCTGTCAGCCTCAGGACACCCAGCCACATACAGGCTCAAGTCATCGGCCCCTGGTCAGGAACTCTGGGTACACTTGATAAAGAGCCATACCACTCCTTAAATAATCACTCATTGATTGATTTATCAAAGTGTTTTATCTTGTGGCTTAAACTTATGTGGTCAACACACTGCATTCACACACACCATACAAACACACTGCATTCATGCACACTGCATTCATACACACTGTACAAACACTGCATTCATATACACTGTACAAACACACTGCATTCATATACACTGCACAAACACACTGCATTCATATACACTGTACAAACACACTGCATTCATATACACTGCACAAACACACTGCATTAATATAAACTGCACACATGCATACTGCATTCATATACATTGTACACACACACACACACACACACACACACACACACTGCATTCATATACACTGCACAAATGCACACTGCGTTCATATACATTGTACACACACACACACACACACTGCATTCATATACACTGCACAAACACACTGCATTAATATACACTGCACAAATGCACACTGCGTTCATATACATTGTACACACACACACTGCATTCATATACACTGCACAAACACACTGCATTAATACACACTGCACAAATGCACACTGCGTTCATATACACGTCACAAACACTGTTCTCAAACTGCAGTCAGGCACTGCACTCATTTGCGACACATTACACCAAGTCATTTAGCAGATGCTCAGCTTACAGTTTTTACACACAATACATTATGGCTAGATATTTAATAAGGCAGGTCAAGTTACAGTATTTTTCTATTGATACAAGCTTTTTTTAAACTGAAGCCACTTTCCCAGAACAGTTTACAAAGCCCTCTGAACCGATTCACTATTTGCAAAATGAAACATTTCAAATGCAAAACACACCAATGCTATCTAAATATCAAATGCATGCCACTAATGACATTTTTTTTTCTATAATCTATATATATATATATATATATATATATATATATATATATATAATTTCACAAAGGTGCATACAAATCTAACAATACGTGTAAATATGTCCTGAGCACATGCTCTATTTAATGACCTTCTCTGTGGTCTCCTTCATGGTAAATCATCTTCACTTTAAGCAACAGTTGGGCACAAAAGCAGAAATGATATTTCACTCAGTAAAATTGAGTTTTTTTTTACTGAGAACAATTTACATTATTCTTTCACGGCAGTTCATCATACAAAAATTATAATGACGAATGACTGTAAATAAATAAAGTTTGCAGTGCATGTAAAATAAACCAACATACAATATATAAATAAACCAATAAAACAGTACAGGAAAATGTGTCTGGGCCCACCAAGTCTCTCTCTAGAGGAAGTGTGCCATGCATGGTCTGAAGGAAGGCTATTAGACGCTCACAGTATGGTGTAAGGTCTGATGGTGAGGTGTGGAATTGCCCCATCGCAGGGAGAGAGCCACACTCACAGTTTCCTTCCTGTTCTCCGGACACCCTGTGGGCCCCCGCTGTACTGCTCCTCTCTATTTCTGCTGTCTCTCGTCTTCTCTATTTCTGCTGTCTCTCGTCTTCTCTATTTCTCAACCATTGCATTCACACTTCCTCAACAACACCAACTCACTGGCGGTTTCTTTCATAGTTGACAATGGACTGATTGTTGATTGGTCCATTTTGTTTATGTGTACTAGATTTCTACTCAATTGCCATTGTTATTGTCTGCGGTGACCAAATCATTTCAGTTTAGTTGGGCGGGACTACATCGATTTTTGTATCGCGTGCTGAGACACATTTACTGCTGTGCACAAATGTGCTAGTGATTTGGATTTTGTGTGAAAGCAACTGTAGATTGTGTTGATTTTGGTTCATGTGTTGACATTGTGGACTACAGGTTCACTCAATGAGCGCTTTATTAGGTATTTATTAGACTAAATTTATTAGACTTATTTTAGACTTCTGCTGCTGTAGCCTATCCACTTAAAAGGTTTTGACGTGTTGTGCGTCCAAAGAGGCTTTTCTGCATACCACTGTGGTAATTGTGTTACTGTCACCTTCCTGTCAGCTTTGACCAGTCTGGTCCTTCTCCACTAACCTGGTCCTTCTCCTTCTCCGTTTTTGCCAATTCAATTCCACCAATTCAGGGATGGGAGAGGGGGGGGAGCTCTGTGTTCAGGATACAGCCACTGTACAGGATGTTCATTATTCCCCCAATCCCTGGGATCAGTATTGGCACAGGCTTACTGTAAGTGAGGGAGACCGGGACATTTCCCATCATGTCCCGGAGCAAAGGCTCACGGGGAGAGTGAGGCGTTTCCAGTGGGGAAAAACAAAACTCTCCTGGTTCCTTTTCCAAATTTTCACCGCTGCATCCCGAGTGGGCCGGTGACTCAGCGCCCGAGCTTAGGCCTTGTGCTGCTGGGGGAGTCATGGACACAGACCGAGTCACGCTGCTGCCCCAGACGGAAGGGTTGCCCCGTGACTCAAAGGGGACTCGCTGGCTAATGACGGCACGTCTGAGCCCAAGCCCACCCTCATACACCCCTCGCAGACTCTGCTGTCAGTCGCCTGACATCACTTCCTCCGTTTGTCCTGTGATCCTATTGGCTGGGTTTTTTGTGCTCATGCAGCGAGTGAATAGCTAGTGAATCGACACACGCATTTCCGCCCACTCCAGGTTGGCTTCACAACACGGAGTTTCCATGGACCCTGCCTTCTGTGGAGGCTGCTGTTGAAGTACTTTCCCGTGTGTGTGTGTGTGTGTGTGTGTGTGTGTGTGTGTGTGTGTGTGTTCACATGTGCACTGGGCCACATCTGTGTTCTCCTACATGTTACATCACTCGTTCCATGGTGAGCTGTGTCCGTACCCACGCCATTTTCCCCCTCTGTAATCTAACCATCTTTCTGCCACTCATCTGTCACCTCCCTCCTTACATTTCCTCCTCTGACCGCGGTCTGTTTCTTTGTTGGGAGGGCGTGTCTGCCTTATCCCAGAATAAATATTATAGAATAAATAAATATTCGCCGTGGATGCCAAGTAAAACATGCTCACGCCTCGAGCACCTTTGACACCGGAGAACCACGATTCAATTCCAAGGCCCTGGAACTGGAGGCCAAACTCTACGGTAAATGGTAAATGGCTGGCATTTATATAGCGTCTTTATCCAAAGCGCTGTACAATTGATGCTTCTCATTCACCTACTCATACACACCCTCACACACCAACGGCGATTGGCACCAACCAGCTTGGAGGTTAGGTGTCTTGCTCAGGGACACTTCGACACACCCAGGGCGGGATCAAACCGGCAACCATCCTACTGCCAGACCACAGCTCTTACCACCTGAGCCATTGTCGCCCCTGAGTCAAGGTGGTGCAAGTTACCCTGACAGCGACCAGAACTGCCAGCGATCATGGTACAGAGAGTGCAGTCAGACCAGCCTGCCACTTGACCACTCGACCACAGAGACAGGTCATGGAAGATGAGCTGTTGGGGTTGCACGTTTCCCACTCCTTTTCTGTTTCCTGTTTCACAAGAAGGAACGTGGTATTGAATCTGTTGAGTCGTCCAAACCTGCTGGAGCCACAGGCAGCTGGACTATCTCAGCCAGCGCAGCGATCAATACCCTCTAAAACCGCGGTTAATAGAGCTGAGCCATTACTGGTCAGCACAGCGTCCACTTCTCAGATATCAGTCAGACGGCTCCACCTCCTCCCTATCCACTATTACGCCCTCTGTGTGGCATTATACCTCTTAAGCTCTCATTCTACATCTACAGTAATGCATAATTGAGCTCACTTTGTGCAGGATCAATCCTGAAAGGAGTGTCGGCTGAGTTATGGAGACAGCAGGGAACTGGCACAGTTGTGTGCGTGTGGTGTCCATCAAAAAAAAAAAAAAAAAAAACTCTGTTCAAATAAAGCTTGCTGGCTCAAATACAGGGTGTGGCTGTTTGCGCTTTGCCTCTCAATGACGGTAATGACATTACTTTACCTGAATTGTGCCAGAAAAACTTCCTGTCCATGAATAGCATGTAAAATGCAAGGCATGTTGCTCAACCTGCATAAGTGATCAAGCTACGTGTTATGTTAAACTAGTCACTACCACCCAAATGTGTTCACCTGCCAAATTACATAATACTGTTGGTTTCTTCTCTGACTCCAGTGGAGGTTGGCGAATGCATGACAATACGGAGTGAATCAATGCAAAAAAAATGTGAGATGAACTTGAAATTAGGTCCTGATGCATATGAATAACAATAACCGATCCCCGGGTTAAAGCGTTCTGCAAAAGCCTTCCATCACTACGTGTTGCTTCTGCATTACTTTCTGTCGTATTATTCTGAGGTTTGAAAGCTGGCCACAATCTGATGAAAGTGAAACGAATGCAGTGTTTATTTTTGGCGAGTAGCTTTAGAAGACGTGTTGCTTTGCTGATGTTGAGAGATGAAATGTGGCACAGGCTACAAGCTCTGCGATCAGAAAAAGGTTTCTCCCACGGTAACTCTGTCTGAATATTACATTACACGTTATTTAGCTAACACCTTTACCCAAAAGGTGGACAGTCCCCCCTGTATCAATGTGGGGTTAAGGGCCCCACGGCTGTGTGGATCTTATGGTGGCTACAACAGGGATCGAACCATCGACCTTGCGGGTGCCAGTCATGTACATTTACCACTACCCTATAGGCTGGAAAGCTTAAAAGGGGTCACCACTCACACTTTCAGAGATGACAAACCTCTCTATCTGACCTGTGGCCTAAAATGAGAATCAGGAACTGACTAATACGAAAGGCAGAACTGAAAACCATAGCCCATGTTGCAATGGTGGTCCACCCAACATTGCACACTGTGTTTTGCAAAAAAATCACGCCAACGCGTAGCATGCTCGATAATGCAGGTGATGCAGTGGCTTTCCCTCCTATCCTTCAGCAGCCTTTTCTCTAGGCTTGATTCCAGTCACATCGTCTCATTGTACCATCGACTGCATGGAAATCAGCAGCCATTATTCCATTTGACAACAGTGTTCAATATTTATGAACTCCAAAAAGGAAAAGCAATTTGGGTCAGAATATCAATAAAAGCGGATAAACGTTGAGCACCGTTGCTTTTGAGCTCGTCCTGCACAGATGAAATATTAATTATAACGAATTAATCTCCTACAGCAGCCATTTATTATTAAGCAGTTGTAGTCATTGAATGAAGCATTAATGTGCAGAGGGCTTTTTTTTGTTCAGGTTGATCACGCAGAGAAACGGTCCTGGCTCTGTGTCTCCATTTCACATCTGGAGCTGAGATAAGCGGAGAGAAAATGGCTTCCAGGGAGAGAACATGGACAAATTATAGAGAAAGAAGAGCACAACACTCCATTTTACACACAGGAACGAAGCGAAATGGGTCAAAACCCCGGAAAGTTCCAGCGTCCAGCATGGAGAAACAACGCGCTCTTCTGCCACACTTCCAACTTCTAGTTACTGTGATGATGCTCCGAGATTATTATCCCATGGATAAGGGGGAGATTATTATCCCATGGATACTACAGTACAAAGCATAGTATCACAAAGAATGTCTACATTACACTGTGAAGAGGAGGGCCCTCCATTCATGGCTGAACCTACCCAATACAATCCAGCTTCAACCACCCAATAAATGATCCCGCTACCTCTGCTAAACACACAGCGTAATTTGTCCTTGGAAGACTAGGCTGTTTAGTCCAGTAACGTCCTGTGTTGTGTCAGATACACAACAAAATCAACAATATGAAATATATTTAAAAGGTTAAAAAAACCAGTCTTACTTTACTTAACATTCATGCTACAAGGCCATCCCATTGATATATAGTCTTTTTTATGGGGGAGACCTTGTTAAATGGGCAGAGGATGTATTCAGTATATAATGTACAGAAAAGTATACACTGTACTGCGCGAGATAAAATGCATTTTCTAAAACTTTATTCACTAACTTAATTTACCCCACCAACAAATCCAGCCAGAGAAACATCTGCGATAGCATTCATTTTTTGGAACATGTTTTGACTCTCTTTGTCCTGGCAGCCCTACCGAAGCACTGATGAAAGCAAGGCCTTTTCAAGAGTGTTGATTGTTGGGTAAACATTTGTGCGGTTTTTACATGACTGCCAGCATTAGGCTTAATTGATGGAAATGCGAGAGCAAAAAGGTAAACAAACAACCTCATCGGAAAAAGAGAGAGGAAAAAAGACAGAGAGAACAGAGGAGGATATTTGCTGCTGACTTTGGGATGAATAATGTTGCAGTAGGCAGGTCCTTGGCGTTTGCATAGCAGGGAAATTTTTGATCAAATATCAGGTCTGCGTGCTGGTTTTAAACACAGGATACTCACTAAGCATTGAGCAAAATGATACGACTTGAGGGGTAATGCTAAATTATAAGGCTCTCATCATCCCAGTTTTCTCGTATTCATAGTGCGCGTTCTTGTTTTGTGGACATGACAGGAAGTTAGATAACCAGGTCACTTCCCGATATCAGGGGGCTAGCTCTTGATTGGTGGACAGAAAGGTCCCAGATGACCCTTCAGAAACACTGAAGGGCGAGAGCAGGCCATGTGGGTCCACAGAGAGCCCTCGGGACATTCAATCAGCATCTGGGAGCACCACACTCGCAGTCTAAACCAGTACCAGGAACCAACACGGTCACAGGTGTGTAAGCGACAAAGTCAGAGGTCACGCTGAGGGGTCAGAGGTCACACCCCTCCCCCAATGCAGGAGGATGACAAACAACAGGCAAGGCCGACCGGAGGCAAACTGCCACAGTTTAAAGGCTCTTTAGCACGGCACTCTGAGGAAATGAACCTGGGGAAACCCGCTTTTGGTATGTACAGATTGTGGAGTTTGTAAATGTGCCTTGCCACCAATCTGTATAATTACATAATGAAATTTTTATTGGGGAAAAAGCAGAGGTGTTTATAATATTAAGTGAAGTGGAAATATTGACTGAATCTAGGCTAACTTGGTGTGTTCTTAACACATCCATCAAAACAACACTTCTGGGGTTCCGTTTACAGTTTCCCAAACAAAGTTCATTATCCAATTAAGATATAATTCAAACAAGTGTGTACATCTGAATCTAGGCAATTCAGATTCTACCAGCTGTTTCAAAACGTATCTTGAACTGTTTTTTTTTCAGCAGGGGTATTAAAGGATGAGTAAGTGGAAAACAGACGCAATCCTTGCAGCAGTTCGCATTTGTGTATTCTTGGGTAAACATTATTTTCATTTTTTGGCAGAAACGGGAAATCTATTGTATTGCTTTTCTTTTTTTGGATTCACTTTCCCGGGACGAGTCCACAGCTCTTTCCATCCTGCCTACTTTCCCCCGCTCTTCCCCCTCTTTTTCTCTTCCCTTTCTCAAACCAGCGGAAGACTTGAAGGCTGAAGGGAATTCAAGGTGGATGAGACGATAAGAGGCTCAGGCAAACTTCTTAATCTCAGCGCGACCGTCTGTGGGTTAGCGAGAACTTTCCAGCCACAGCGACAGAAGTGGGCACTGGCCAGCCGGCTCATCTCTCATCTCTCGCTACATTACATGAGTGGCAGACGCTCTTATCCAGAGCGACGTACAGTTGATTAGACTAAGCAGGAGACAATCCTCCCCTGGAGCAATGCAGGGTTAAGGGCCTTGCTCAAGGGCCCAACGGCTGTGCGGATCTTATTGTGGCTACACCGGGATTAGAACCACCGACCTTGCATGTCCCAGTCATTTACCTTAACTACTAAGCTACAGGCCACCCTATCAGCCTTTTGTCCACTTCTAAGATAAAAAAAGGTGGGAAATCAATTGCTGTGAAACTGTTGAGAGGGAAAGAAGGCTCATTAAATGGATTGTGGGTGGGTCAAGAGGAAGGGGTTCTATCTATCGATGGATAGGGATCCCATCTATCTTGTGTACTAGACATATGTTCATAGCCTAACAACTAGTCCTATGTGAATCGTACCTTATCGGGTGTGTTCAGTTGTTTGTTGTGCGATCTTGATATGCACCGTTTTCTAAAGTACATCGTTTGGATAAACGTGTCTGCTAAATTAAATGTAATTTAGTGTAATGGGTGCAGACAGCAGCTTCCTCACAGGAGACAGTGGTGTATAAAGCAGCACAAAATGACACAAATTCATGCTTGTGGTGAAGTTTGTTGAACACTATAAAAATACACAACGGACTTTCTGACATGTCCACCTGTGTTCATCTGCGACCACAGACATTTCCTCCCTCTTAGAAATCTCACTTTCCTTTCTCTAAATCATGTGAGATCCCAAAAATAAGCACTTAGGAGCCCTAATAAACCACATTCCAGCGCATTAAAACAATGAGCAAAGTGGAAAAAGTGATATTGCCTACAATAACATTAGCCATGATGTCATTTGGCCATCTGCATTTGATTGGATCATGTGGAACACCACAGAGATGGCTTGCATGTTCCTCACAAATGTTTTTTTTTTTTGTCATCCAGAAATGGGTTTTAGTGCCCCACCGTGAGTCGTTCTGGGCTTTTTTATGGAATCCCAATGAAGACAGAGCACTAACCAATGCACATCTGCTGGATCTTTAACTCTCTCAAAGGCCACATGCCCCTGGGTCTTCATAGAGGTCCTCAACCTCTCATAAATGAAGGGAAACAGGAAACAAACAGCAAGCAAACACCAACCCATTTCAGCCTAGTTAGCCTTCTCCTCTGAAAGGACTGCAGCAGCATTACAGGCCTCGTCAATCCATCGATTGGTTGGGCGGCAGTTTCAGTTGCCTGCTGTTCCAGTTGTCAATGATCTGCTGGTTGAGAGGCATCTCTCAACCCATGCCACTATGACCAGGAAAGGGGACAGGACATGAGAGGTATAGCCCTTCTGCTAGCAGCTATACCACCTTGCAAGCTGCTGGTGCTAAGTAGAAGTAGGCTGGCTTAGTACCTGGATATGACTGGGACCTGGGAGAGCTATCACTCTGCTGGCCACCTTACTGGTCGACTCTGATGGTTGGCCAGTAAGGATCTAATATAAATTGAATGCTCCAGCACAGTTTTGTGTACACTATACTCTAGAATGTGCTATCCTTTGGATGAGACATTTAGCTGGGGTCCTTACTCAGTATAGATATGAAAGGGGCAATGGAACAATCATCTGATTGGCTACATGATCATTTGAGTTCCCTCCCCATTCCCTAAGTAATCCCTGTAAAAGGTAACTGAGCTCTTTGTGGACAGACCTAATACAATTTAAAAAAGCAATGTATTATTGGAAGACTGCAATGGGTCATAGAACAAGGTGTATTCCTGAACTGACAGTTGACTCAAATTGCTGTCAAATAAATAGCTCCAACAGAGTGAACCAGGACTTGAGCCAGAATTAAAACCAGAAACAGTGCATCTCTACAGAACCTGGGTTTACCACAGCTGACACTAGAGGAGCACCTTGGTTGTGGTGAGAAATTAGTCAAACCAAGTGCTTCCACAAGCACTACTTTAAATGGACTATGACCTTCCACGGGGGGAAATGGATCTGAGCGCTGTGAGTGTGAAATACTGCCAAGTGACACTGTATTTTGGACTGAAGCCTTCCAGAAGAAGGACCACTTCTGAGTGTAATAATGTGTGTGATATATACCCCCCTGTCTCCCATAAAAGCCCCCTTGGGATTCCTCATGTAGGTCTTCCAGTGAACTGCAGCTGTGGACACAACTGTATATCTACCGGCTTTTAAACTCCCTGAGTCTGAGGTCATCCTCCGTGGGTGGTTCCTGTTGTACAGTCTGACCTCAGGTGCAGCAATACTCTGCATTCCCTGGTCCCTGTGTTCCCACGGTCACCTGCCCGACACGCACAGTGGGACTGACTGCTGTCTTTCTCTGTACGGCCCCCAAAAGCATTTACATACCAACAGAACCACTCATTTGTTTGTAGACCTACGTGCTTCTGACCAGAGCTTATGCAACAGGTGCCTTTCCCTACAATCCTGCAGACGCCAGAAACCTTTGGTCTGAAGTGTTATGTCTTGCGCAGTGCCGTGCTTTGTGCTGTCGCAGTTCAAATGCCTGCCTGAATTTAGAGTTTAGCGAGTTAGCAGAGCTTATCCAAAGGAGGTTACACAGCTCACATTGTACACAATCCAATCCATGCTACAGTGCTGCCCTTCACACTGTGCGTGAGATCTGTGCTGTGCTGACTGAAGTGTGCTTCCATTTTTCAGTTATCCATCCATCCATCCATCCATTATCTGAACCCGCTTATCCTGATCAGGGTCGCAGGGGGCTGGAGCCTATCCCAGCATACATTGGGCGAGAGGCAGGAATACACCCTGGACAGGTCGCCAGTCTATCGCAGGGCACACACACCATTCACTCACACACTCATACACTCATACCTACGGGCAATTTAGACTCTCCAATCAGCCTAACGTGCATGTCTTTGGACTGTGGGAGGAAACCGGAGTACCCTGAGGAAACCCACGCAGGGGAGAACATGCAAACTCCGCACAGAGAGGCCCCGGCCGACGGGGATTCGAACCCAGGACCTCCTTGCTGTGAGGCGGCAGTGCTACCCACTGCACCATCCATGCCGCCTTTTTCAGTTATTGATATTTATTTTTTAATTCTCAACCCACCACCACCAGAATGTTTATGTACGGTATGTCACCCTTCAAAACCTAAACCCCCATACCCACTTCATGAACACAACAACACTCTCACCCCACCATCCATCACCCATTAACATTTCATATTTAAATTATTTGACAAATAAGAAACAAGAACCACAATAACAGACAGTATGTGATAAGATATAAAAACTACTATTTAACAAGAGTGCTGTTGGTTTAAGGGAAAGCTTGTAGTGTATGGTATATCTTATTATTTCTGTTATTTATTAAATTAATACATTTCCAATTATAATTTGAAGGTATGCATGCATGGATCGGTACATTTAGGATAATGTTGCGAGAGGTTATTGTGTCAGGTACAATATTTATTCTATGATCGAAGATTACTATTTTTGCATCAGTTCAAAATTTAATTTAATGATTTTATTAGATTTTATGGGAATGCTGTTATATTTTCAATTAAAATGTGGTCCAAAAACAACCATTAAGATATACTGAGATTATCATTGCTTTTCCAGCTGAGTAATTCTGTTTTTGTTTGGCAACAGTTAAAAGAGATAACTAAGCGACTGCCCTACTGCGAGCCGGAATGGCAGACAGTGGTGTATTCTCTTTCCAGAATAGCTGGATAAGTGGACCAAACTCGAATGCCTGAATGCAGTTATCCGCAGTTTTGAAACTGAAGTCCAAACGTGTGTCTTGTGTCAATAAATCCTGTTCTGTACATTTTGTGCCTGGTGGATAATCTCGCATTACAGTAGATGATTTGTGTCTTGGCATTGTTACAGTAAAGATATTACTTTAGATATTATTGCATGTTTGTTTTCAGAATTTGATATGGGCACTGATTGTTAGGTATTTTCCCCATTCAAATCTGCAGTTGTTATTGAGTCACTGGAGAAAGGGTGGCTCATAAGATACTCCTTGCCTTCAGCCAGCTTTTTAGCTCTTACTACTATGACATATCATATCTCCATATTAGTTCTGTGAATGACTTGTCTTTGAATATGTTACAGGTCACTGAATCCTTGAAGAGTTGGGAATAAATGCGTTAAAAATGAATGTGTGCTTTCACTATGGGAACAGCGTGTGTGCGTGTGTGTACACGTGTATTCTGCCAGCACACTAAAGGGGAATTCCTAGATAGACTAGCCCCAGGCGTGAACAGCAGGCAAAGGACACACCTTCAGTTAAACAAATGGAACAAATGTTTTATTATTCTTAGTAGCCTGTACAAACTCAGTGTGAATTTTATTAGGTATTGCCCGCAGAGCTGCTGCTCACTGGATGTTTTTTGTTTTTCGCACAATTCTCTACAAACTCTAGAGACTGTTGAACGTGAAAATCCCAGGATATCAGCAGTTTCTGAGATACTCATACCACCCTGTCTGGCACCAACAATCCTTCCACAGTCAAAGTCACTTAGATCACATTTCTTCGCCATTCTGGCATTTGGAATCAAGACACATTTCCATGACACTGATCTGACACTGATTTTTTTCTGATCTGAAAAAAAGGAAAACCAGTATTTCAGAACAGACAGTGCAGTGCCACTGTCAAAGCTAGGGAGAAAATGTAGATATAAAAACTACACTTACTTGTGAACAAGAGCAGTACCCCAATCCAAGTATGCTTTTGTTACAATATTTACCTTTCCTAAAAACCAGGACGTTGGTCAAATAAGATGCTGCCAAGATGGTTAGATACTGTTAATAAATATGTTAAAATACCACGATAGCCGACTATAATTTAAGCAATCTATACCTCTTCTCCATGAAAACGTCTTTTTGAGCAATAAAACACATTTTATCGCTATTGCATGAGTACAACAAATCAACAGGCTGATAAAATACACGGGACATTTGGATCTGAAAGTAAACACAGACCAAGTACAAAACTAATGAGAAACATGGGACCAGAACGTCTTAGATTGAGAACAATAACAAATGAAAACAATATATGACTACAGGGTTAGCCAAGGTCATTATGGTTTCAAATTTCTAAAACTTGCTAAAAATATATTACTACCGGTGAGAAAAAAAAAACCATATAAGAACTTGTTTTTGTCCGACAGTATCCAAGAACAGGTTTTTAGCTGGGAACATTTTGGGAAAATGTTTGAAAAATATCTGCCTTTGGCCTCAATGGTTTAGACAGAGAGCCAGAACTTTGTGAGGTCTATAGCCATAGCTACTGCCCCTGTGATCGCCATCCTTCCCCTTCCCTGACCATAGGTTCTCCTGTCACTGAGGGATCTGCCCCTTCACTAATCCCATGTGACCCTGCTACTCCATGAACTGGCCAACCAATCGAAACAAACAGCCCCATTAATCAAATTCAAATATTGGACAAAACGAACAAATTATGATAATTACTGATTATTTAAGCCGTGACAGGACTGGCAACGAAGAGATATTTACAACACGCAAGGCACATTGATTCTCGTCAATGTATGGGTATAGTTCGCCTGCAGAAAGGTCTTTGGACTAATGATCCTTTTTCCCCTGACATTTGCCATTATTTAGACCTTCCGTCCTCAGCTGTTACTGTAATTGGATAAGGATCAGGCCCTTAATAAGCCATGGCCTAATGGCTGTGTTGGGGAAACGATAAGGGATGGAAAAGGAAAAACTTCCTTTTTTTTTAACGGAAACGTGACCGTTTTGGACACTGACTCACAGAGCCAGCTCGACCCAACAAGGGCTCCACCACTCAGGGCCCTGTGACCACCAGGGGGGCCCCTAATTATTACAAATATTCATTCATTCATTATCCTAACTCGCTTATCCTGAACAGGGTCGCAGGAGGGCTGGAGCCTATCCCAGCATACATTGGGGCGAAAGGCAGGACAGGTCGCCAGTCCATCGCAGGGCACACACACCATTCACTCACACGCTCATATCTACGGGCAATTTAGACTCTCCAATCAGCTTCCAATCAGCCACCAATCAGCCTAACCTGCATGTCTTTGGACTGTGGGAGGAAACCGGAGTACCCGGAGGAAACCCACGCACACACGGGGAGAACATGCAAACTCCACACAGAGAGGCCCCCGGCCGACCGGGATTCGAACCCAGGACCTCCTTGCTGTGAGGCGGCACAAATATTACAAATATTTGTATTTATAATGTCGGGTTGGGGAGCCGTAAAATGAAATCTAGATCAGGCGGCACTGTCTGTCACTATGGCTGCTGATTGGGTGGAAGTGTGTGACATCACTGCTGCTGGTTGTAGATCATCAAAACGCTGCTCATTTTTGGGATTAATGTAGCGCACAAGGAAAATAGTAGAAAAATGTTGTGTTTTGCCACCCAGAAGGACTCAAAAAGCAACATGAACAGAGGGAACGTCGTGTCATTGCAAAACAGCTAGTGCACTTATCAGAAAAAAAACCCCCCATATATTTCAACATATGTGTCAAACTGGAGCCAGAAATTCATGTGAATTCTCCTGGAAAACACTTATAAATAACTACAATGGAAGTGTTAAAAACCATAGACATGGTAAAAAAAAGAAGCATTCTGTGTATTACTGAAACCCAGGGAAAGCATTCTGTAGGACATACTTTGTAATGCATGTTATATATGTAGAATATGAAAAAGGCAAAGCTGGATCTGTATGAGCTGGTTTAAGGCAGTTCTGGAAAGAAAATTGAAAGCCACGGGGTCCTGGTCTTGAACACAACACAAAGACAAATTTGAGACTGAGAGCAGACTCCATTTCCACATATTCAAATCATGGGTTTGCGGCGATCAAAATGCATAGTTTTGCGAAGGGAAACTGCTATGCTCACATCTGCATCTAGAGACCTGCGGCAGAGAACATCACTGAATTAAAAACACAAACTGCCTCAAAGTCCTGTCTGCTGTGGTGAGGGGTGAGATCCAGGCAAAGGCTGTAAATCTGCTTGTGACTGACAACACCGTTTCCGCTGACTTCCACAGAATTCTACACCACGTCACTGTGGTTTGTGTTGAATCATGTTTTTTGTAATCTGAGTCATACCTGTTGAAGTCTTAAGCGATGCAAAACAACAAATAAGCACAACCAAACTGCGGTTGTTTCAAATTTGTGTGTTCATAATTTTAGTGCGTTTGATTTTGTGTTTGGGATGTTTACATGCATGTCTTGCTCTGACTAGACAAACTGCGACAGGAAATGAGTGAGGATGTGTGTGTGTGTGTGTGCGTGCGTGTGTGTGTGCATGCATGCACGTGTGTGTATGTGTGTGTGCGTGTGTGCACGTGTGTGTGCGCATGCGTGCGTGTGTGCATGCGTGCGTACGTGTGTGTGTGTGCGTGCGTGCATGCACATGTGTGTATGTGTGTGTGCGTGTGTGCACGTGTGTGTGCGCATGCGTGCGCGTGCGTGTGTGCATGCATGCATGCGTGTGTGTGTGTGCGTGCGTGTGTGACTGTGTGTGTGTGCGTGTGTGTGTGTGCATGTGTGTGTGTGTGTTTTTGTTGATAGTGTGCGAGTTGCTTGACGGGGATTGTGTGTGGATTTCATTTCATTAATTTAGATTTATTAAGCTCCGATCTTCCTCTTTTATCAATTTACAATTTTCTTTGCAGTGGAGGGGTGTGGGAGTGGGCAGGAGGTGTTAGCTGTAATGGCAGGGTGCCCCTCCAGATGGGACCCTTATGCACTGTGAACTGTACAAGGAATGGGGAATTCCAACCACCTTCACTACCTACCCTTAAAGTGTATTCTGGTCAGGGGGGCTTTGAGACCATCCCAAACTTAGCTTTTTTCAGCTCTTTACAATATGTTTGTTGAAGTCTCCAGGAAATGGAATCCCCATAAGGCTGCTGTGGAGCTAATCAGCTGCTAGATGGATTACACTATGTGGGTTGCCAGGTTGAGGGGGTATTTTTAAGATGTAGACATTAAATATTATTTATCAAATGCTTTTATCCAAAGCGACTAACAGAGGATTTGAATAAGCAGGGGACAATCCCCCCTGGAGCAATGTGGGGTTAAACCAGACACACGTAATGAAATGGCAAGGGACGCAGCGATACTGTGGGACTGGTGGCCAGGGCGGGGAAGTGGGGAGGAGGGGCGGGAGGATTAGGGTGAAGTCCTTTGGTAAAAAGCAAACATTTGGGATGCGTTCATAATTGATCGCTGTGTCAGAGTAGTGATTCAGTTGTTCTCCATGGGGGCCATCTGCATGAGGATAATGGCTCTGTAGAATTACCAACACCCCCCCTCCCCCACACCACCCCCCCGCAAAACTGCCCATTACCTCTCTGGCAGGTTATTGTCTGGGCATGTGATTTATCTGGAGCCTCTGTACCAGCAGGGTTCTGGTGTTCCTCTGCGTTCAGACATTACCCCATAGTGCCCTGGAAAGATTACACATACCTCTCACCCTGTGCTGAACCCATAGAGTACGAATGGCATACAAGTTTGCGAGCGGAAGATGGTGACGCCACGGGAGAAGAATTGGAGAAGGGCCGTCCACTTTCCGGGTCCCTTTCCCAACCCCTCATTCAAAAGAATAAAGGCAGAAAACATGGCCCTTGAAGAATCCAGTTGGCACAAGAGTTTCTCACGCAGCAAGGCCAAAATGGTGCCTATTAAGAAAGTACCTCCACCAGCCCACCCAGGCAGCTGATTTCAGCGCTGTCAGAAATTTAGGACAAAAACCCAAACAAGTAGCAGTTGTGTATCTTTGCCCTCGCGTATACCGGGCTGTGGCGAAGGTGGGGGTTTCGCGAAACAGCTGGTTTGCATCTGCAGAAGCATGGCAATTAGAGCTAAATTAGACCACTGACAGAGCAGCCTGGTTCCCATTGTAACGTGTCCCGCTGTGTCAGTAGCATGGGAATCCAGGCCTCCGTTCGAAAACAGAAAGACGCGCTACATGGCCAAGCCCTCAGCGGGAGAAGTCGCACCCCTCAATGTGTTATCAGAGGCTGGCCGTCAGGCGAGTAGTCAGAGTCTCACTGACTGCTGCACGGTGATCCGACCCGTCTGCGGTTTCACGCCTCTCCCTCCCCCACTGACACCTACTCCGATAATGGACGCTGATCCAGCAGAATTTCCCCTTGCTGACAGCGTTGTGCGTGAGGGAATACGCTGTGAGTGGATGAAAGCGGTTCTCGTGTTGCCACTTCCGTTCGCAAAATACAATCAAATCACCATCTTTAACTGCGCTAGCTCAATCTACTTTTAAAATCTCTGTGAAAAGTGTTGTGACTCGCCAGGCCTCATTTCGTGTGCAAAACAAGCACACAAGAGAGTATTGGTATTGGTATTTGGTATTTGGTGTACTCAAAATAGACAAAAAGAGGGCCTAGAACCAACCCCCTCCAGTCTTTATCTGACCCATCCATAGTGCAATTTATGGGGCGGAAGGGGGGAACATGTCTCCTGCACTTTTACTTGACATAAAGCCCCCCACCCACACTCACATTACCCCTGCACACCCCCACATTTGAAACTGAAATATGGCCGTGTGCTCAGAAAAATGTCCAGTATGTCTGTTAATTAGTCCACTAATGTGAGTCCAATGCTCAGTCATTAAAGCCCTGGGCACGCTGTTAGCTAGCAGCTCTGCAACAGACAGGTGCACATCGGTCATTAGCGGATTCATCAGCCTCAGTTCCTGCTTCCAGCCCCACAGCAGCACATTAGCCCTGCACTTTTCTCTGCCATTGATTTCTGCATTGATTTCTGATCCACCGTGGCTGCAGGGTGAGTGAGAGAGGGAGGAGAGCCGTTTTTCACAGAGTGAGAATTCTCCCAGTTAACCACACGGCCTCAAGCAGACCGCTAACCGTTCATTTCTGTTCGATGAAGGAACACGTCATTTTGAGCTGAGCAATGCCGACTGAACGCAACATAAAAAGGGCCTTTGTTTCCCGGGGCAACCGGCAGGACGGAACATGGATCGCAGCAGAACCTGTTCGCAGCTATGGCAACGGCACGGTCCCACGTTAACGGGTCCATGGCCCGACAGCTGAACACAGCTGCTGCAGGGTATGAGGATCGACTAAGCGACCTCCACCCAGCTCCTGGGCCCCCCGTCTCGCGTGTTTTGGAAACGAACTCAGTCGTCTCCTGGCGTGGGAGGTCGTTCCATTACACCCACTGCTTGAAAGACACCTCACAGCCATTAAAGCAAGGCGAACAATGACTTTTGGCCCATCAGGCTGAAAGGAAGTAAGATTTAAGGACGCACAGGATTTAGGCACTTGATGTTATCGCCAGCTCAATCTCAGAGGCAAGTGGTTTGTGTAAAGAAGATGTTGAAAGAATCTATTCTCTGTCTCTATCTGCCATCTGTTACGACCACAGTGGCAGAAAAGAACTGCAGAAAGACAACGTGGACTTCGACAAATATTCTGAAGCACACCTGTAAAATTCCTGACTGAATGGCGCCTATTAGTTACCTATTAATTCATGGCAATTTCTGCATGTGTGATTCACATGAATGCTTCAACATCTGTGGAATGATTCTGACTGATGAGTGGTGGAAGTCAATTATCTTATATTACCGTGGTTACTAAATCCTGTCAATTATTCCTAAAGATACGATTTCATCGAGCCTGCCAGCAGAGGATGGGCTCCCCTTCTACAGCCGTGTTCATCCTGAGATTTCTTCCTATTTGGGAGTTTTTGCTAAGCACAGTTCAAGTATTTTCCTTCCCACTGGGGAGTTTTTTCCACAAGTGTTTACTTTTTGGGGACTTAAGCCTGGCTTGCTGCACAATGCTCCATTATTTTCCTCTGTAAGGCGTCTTTGAGACAGAGACTGCGAAAAGTACAATACAATTTGAATCGATCTGAACTGAATTTAATAGAAAAGGGTTGAAAGCCACAGATAAGTAGTAGAGAATTAAAATGTAAATGCATGACGCAGAAGCAAGATCTCTCATCCCGCCTTGAAAAGAAAGTCCTAACAAGAGAGTTTTCCAACGCTGGCATGCTGCCCAAAGTCCGTCTAGAAAATAAACCAACAGTAAGCCCATTAATTAGTTATCAAAGACATCTTGGCATGGTGTCCACACACAAAATTCCAATGGCCAAAGACTCCCTCAAGGAGTAAGAGTGTCATTGCCTGCATCTGAGTGTAAAACACCATGGAACACAGAGAGGTAGATCATTTTGACAATGTCGCTTGGCCGACGACAGGGCTAACAACCATGAAACGAATACAAACCGTCACTGTGCAATACCCTGTTAAGGGTTTCTGCGAGTGCACTGGGAGAAAACTAAAACCCAGGTAAAGGACTTGGTTGGACATCCCTCATATTTACAAATAAGCTTTGTGAGGGCAATTGATTGGTTGCATGTGTCCAGGCAGTACCTACGCTCCATTTTAAAAAACACGTACGGGGTCAATTGCAGTGTGCTTCGCTGGAGTCAGACCACAGAGATCTGGAGCAGATATCCAAAGCCGTGGACTCAGATTTAGCTATTCCAGCTGAAACGCCAATCTGTGGTCTAGAGGTTTAATCCTGCGCTTTAAACTTCAGCTAAGCGCACCACATTTGACCCAAAAAATTGAGGAATTTCAAGTAAATATTTCACGAGGATAAGGATAATACAGTACTACTGTAATAATGTAAACTAAAGACAATGGAGCAGGACAGCTGCCGGCTGTGCAAGCATATTCAAACCATACTCTTTTTTTACTTATCGTAATTTTATTCTGGACAGACGTGGAATATAGTATTATTATTGTTGTTGTTATGATGATGATGATGATGATTATGATGATTATTATTATTATTAATCTCTCTGTGTGTCATCATGGAAATTCTGAGATTTCGTAATGATTAAAAGAACAAGGAAGTGTGATGCCCAGGAACTCATTGACAGGTCTGTCACACGCGCCTTCAGTCTTTCCCAATCGCTGTGGCCGGCTAGCCCAGCCACCTCTTCCTCATCCTTCTTCCTGTCATACCCTCCAACTACCACAACTTTAGTTCCATTTCCTGGTGAATGCCCTACCATGGTCCATCCATTCGTTAGACCCAGCTGGAGTCTATCCCATATCCCAGAATGCATTGGTCTGGAAAATTCCAAGTGCTTCTGCCTCCACTACATGTCCTGGCAAGCTATTCCATACAGTGACCACTCTCTCTGAAATACTTCCTAATATCTCTGCGGAATTTCCATTCGTGCCCTGAAGAATTGCCTGTAGTTCACTGCACCTCTGTGTGGCCCCTCCTCCTTATCATTTTTGTATGATCTCTCTTTCTCTCCTCCCCCTCCCTCCCCGTGTGTGGTGTCTTTCCGTGCAACATCAATGGTCTGTGACAGCTGACTTAATGTATGGAGCATACAGTAAATAGGACACAGCCTCCACGACAGGAAACTGTGACACAAAAGGCAGCCTTTGTTTTCCGGCGCGGTGCAGAGTGATATTCCGTAACAGGTCTGGGTCCACGCGCTCCGGCCTGGCCGTCAGACAGGTAACAGAAGCCCTTTTTATCTGGCTTTGTTTACAGGGCACGAGCCGGGGAGGAATCACAACATGTGGCATTCTCATTTTTAATCCCCTCGCCCTCCTCCCGCGTCACTCCGATGTGTGCGCTGACGCCCACAGCGGCCCAGCGAAGGCCACATCATTGTGTGCGACCGGGATTGTGGCGCCCGAGCTTTTGTTCGGGACCACCTGCACACGTGCTATGGAACACCTTTCGTGGAAAATGAACCCTTTTCCCTAAATGACTAGCGTTAGCCGTTTGCCTGGAGGTCAGCACGCTCTTCTGAATAGGGAAGCAGCTGCATGGGTGGGTGTTCCCTCACTGCCCCGGGGCCACTGTTCCGCAAGCCTGTCTCGGTTTTAACTTAAAGCTTTAATAACTTAAGCTGACTCGACGCTTCAATTACAGTCCGGATTATTTCTTAGATTAAAGGCTATAGCTCAATCAAAGCTTTACCTGTTTGGATACTGCTACAGTGTAGCTTTCTCTCAAATAATGACAAGGAGCAGGTGCTGCCGTCAGCCCAGTAGATAAAAAAGTATAAGTGTAGAGCACTTATACCACAAGAAGGGTAACAATAATCATAAATCTCATTAATCACTAAATAAAGTGATTTATATACTGTGGTTGTGTAAAACTATGGTCTACATCAGCCTACAAATTTGGCACTTTGTACTGCAACTTTAAACGGCAAAAAATGTCTTGTTTGTTTTTGTTAAACGGAACTCTTTGTGGTTATGACAGACAGGCAACTCCCCATCCCCGGCCCTTAGCCAATCAGGAGCCTCCTGGCTGGGGCTCCTTGAGTGTACCTTATTCCGGTTCACCTGGGCCGGCAGGTTTTCTAGAGACATGGCTTTTTTGGCTGCTAAGACAAGACCTGTCGATTCGACAACCAATCAAAATTATGGCTCTGTTATGTAAATCTGACCTGAAAGCAGCCCTGAAAATCAGCCCTGGAAACCAGAACCAACCCTGCGGCTCTCCAGGGTGAGAGCAGCACATACTTTACCTGTTCCTAAACCGGCTCTGAGTCAAAAGGCCCATCTTTTTTTAGTAACTGGAGCATGCACACCCATAATACAACTTTAGAGCGTGCAATTGTGATTGTGATTGTGATTGTGATTGTGACAATGCTCCCGAGACCCAAATAAATACCTGCTGAAAAGCCAAAATCTTTGTATTGTAAGGTCTCATATTAAATTGCGTGCGCTGGGAGGACCGGGTGTCCCCACCCCGCACCCCGGGGAATATGTAACAGAGAGCATGCTGGGAAAACTCCAGCATCACTGTGAAAACATTCAGCCAGCGCTGTCACCAAAATACACTCGTATCCCAAAGGAGGCAAACTTGATTGGGCAAACTGGTTGTATTTATATTAAACCATCTTTCACATGAGAATCAGTGTCTCTTTAAGTGGAACACTCACACTCGCCCAAAAAGCGTAGGCGATTACAAGATAACATGGAACAGTACATTGTGCATAATCAAAGGAGTTGGAACTTTTCACAGCAACGGGCATTTATCTAAATCTGGGAGTTTCCACTCTTATCAAAAAAGGGCTAGTGTGGCTGCAAGTTTTTGTTTTAGCTCAGCACTGCAACACCTGATTCAACTGAATAAACAATCAATGCCTTGATAGGTAAATGGTTGGCATTCATATAGCGCCCTTATCCGAAGCGCTGTACAATTGATGCTTCTCATTCACCCATTCATACACACACTCACACACCAATGGCGATTGGCTGCCATGCAAGGCACCAACCAGCTCGTCAGGAGCATTTGGCAGTTAGGTGTCTTGCTCAGGGACACCTCGACACATCCAAAGCGGGATCGAACCGGCAACCCTCCAACTCCCAGACGACTGCTATTACTGTCTGACACCCTACTTTTAGGGTAGAGTCAGGTGTCTTAGTGCTTGGCTAAAACAAAAACCAGCACCCATACCAGCCCACTCCGGATAAGACCGGGCACCCCTGGTCTAAACGTAAAACACTTCACATGCACCTGACCATGTCTACAGTGTACCACATTCAATCATTGAGAGCGGAGGGTGATAGGTGGTTGTGGATGAAGAATGATAGCAGAAAGAAGCACAGACAGGGTCAGGGTGGCTCCTTGGTTCTACCTACAGGCATCTCAATCCACAGGCTGTGTACACAGTGTGTTAAAATGTCACTTAGATCACAAACATCACAAACACGTCGGCTCTGGCTAAGGGTCTGGGATTTCCATCCAGCTTTCACATGAGCTGAACACCGCAGGGGGAGCAGCCTGTGACTCCAGGCCTATGCTGAGAGCTCCAGCTACACACCGCAGCCAGAACTGCCCCTAAACCGTGGGTGTGGGTGTGTGCGTGTGTGGGAGTCGATTGGGAACTCACGGTCAGGGGCAGCGAGCAGATGACGAAGATGACGGTCATGGAGGCCAGCAGCACCAGGTGGTCCACCTCTTCCTCGCCCTGGCCGATCCAGAGGGTCATCTTGCGCTTGCGTCCGCTGGACAGCACGGACCCGCGGCGGGAGAGCTGGCTGCGGTGCATGCGGCAGAGGCTGACGATCACCGAGCCGTTGCACAGGAAGACGGCGGCGATGAGGAGCGCCATGAGCGTGGCGTACGCCAGCGAGAAGGCCAGCACGTTCCGCTCCACCGCGGCACCCTCGTCCTTGGCCTCCATCTTGATGAAGCACCAGGTGCCCGGGCAGTACTGCTTGTGCTGGCCCAGGCCCATGAAGGGCAGCGAGCAGAAGGCGCAGGTGAGCAGGTAGATGAGCAGCAGCGTGGCCTTGGCGAAGCTGCGTCGCACGTACTTGGCGTAGAAGTAGGGGTGGCTGATGGCCAGGCAGCGCTCCACCGCCATGGCGCACAGGATCAGCATGGACGCCAGGCCGAAGAAGGTCATGGCGAAGGCGAAGAGGTTGCAGAGCCGCCAGTCGCCCGACAGGCCCAGGAGGGAGGCGCTCCGCGCGTAGCACACGAACACCAGCGGGCTGAGGAAGCAGGTGCCCAGCAGGTCCGTCAGCGCCAGGCCCGTCACCAGGATGCAGAAGACCGACGTCTTGGCCCGCCGCTCCTTCTGGTGCACCCCCAGGATGGCCAGTGCCGTTAGGTTGCCCAGCACGCCGGCCAGGAACATCAGCGTGCTCACCACCGGGTTCCCGTCCATATGGACCACGGTGATGTTCTCGCAAGTCTGATTGTGCAGCATGGTTGCCGCAACACAGATGCGGCAAGACGCTTATTGCGCCTGCTGCCGAGAGTGTAAGACAGGGACGGGAAATTGTCGGTTTATTCCATTTAACAACCGCAATACCCTACTCCTCTCTGCAACTCTGCCGGAAAAAATCATAAAACTCTGCCGGCAACTGCGCGCAGAGCGCGTGAACCAGCGGTCCTCAACCGAGTCGGAGACTGCTTTAGGACCACTGAGTGAAGAGGTTACTTGAAGCCATAATGCTCGACAAATGCTATAATTTATCAGCCTTTTTTTTTCTTCTCTGCACACAAACGTTTAAAACAACCTTTTTTCTCCCATCCTCCCGGGTTCATTGTAGAGATATTCCGCGCTTGTACTTAACTGACTCCTTACCTCCTTATTTTCTCTCCTCTTCACCGGTAAAAACATAACTGATTGCTTGCGCTTGGTTTCCTTTCCACTTCACAAACGTTCAAGGATCTTGATGCGTTCTAACAGTTCTTCAAATAAAAGCAAGAAACTTTGTCGTCTTACAAATTCTCGAGTCCTATAATGTAAGCATGTGCCGTTCTTCTTACATTAAACTGTCCTCATGCCATGACAAACTAACAAAATCCACCGCGCGTAATGATAGCCATCACTCTTTCTCCCTCTTTTATCGCTTCCTCTGTTTCTCCCTGTACGTCTCTTTCTGTCTACCTCACAGTCGTTTAGAAAGCTCGTTCTGCGAGCGCACCTTGTTTCTGGCTGACTGTATAACGTCTGTTCACGATGAGGCGTGCGCCTCGGTTAAGTTGGAGTTAAGAGTCATGGTCCGTGGGCGTGCATTTACGGAACGTGAATGAGCGTCTAAAAGACGGCGTGTTTCGGCAGTCATGCTGTTCTGATTTCAAGAGAGCGAAAGTAGTTTTGTAGCAGTGGGGACATGCTGTTCACTTGTCTCTCTTGTTAACCGATTCATTCAATTGTATTACGTGTACAAACAATTAGGAAGGAATTCCATTATTGTAAATTAGTTGTTGTGAATTACCAGTGGGCTACTGTTCAACTTCAACTGTACCTCTCATTGCAATTTCATTTTAATTTTTAATTTTTGTTTTATGATTTTGTTTGAATGATGACGTTATTGTAAAAATTGAGTTCTTGTTAGCTATCTTTTCGTTGAAAAATGTTTGCATAAGTAGGCTATGTGTTATGGTCGTAGAATTCATTTGTTATTTTTATTATCTGAATGTAGCCCTACTTTAACGTGCACAACATTTAAACAGAACGTCAAAGAACTTGCATGTAAGTAGATACAACACCATTATTGCTCCTATAGAAAACAATATTTATGTAAAAATCTCATGTTAAACGTTCTTCCTCGATTTTAAGTTTGCAAGAAACCCCGTGGTGTCACTGTAACATAAAATGTTCTGTTGGGCTACTGATTTCACATTTTACCCCCCGAAGTTATATAAATAATTCATTATAGCTATTATATACGATTTCTTTATTTTTTTCAGATTGTTGTGCTCTGTGTTCACTAGTGGCATTGGCAAATAATTAATTGGCTCCACCATTTAATATACAAGATTAAAATTTGAATGAAAATAATTCAGTGGCCTGGATCAAATTGATAAAGGAGAAATAACGGTATCGTATATATTCAACATAGGTATGGGAGCTAGAATATAGTTTCACCCAGTGGGATCCCAATTCAAGCAGTCACGTCTAGTATCCAGACAATTACGCAGCGCCAGGTCCATCCGTAATGTGAGCAAACTGCGCAAAAACGCATTTCCATGGTTCAGCACAGCATGTTTACTGTGAATTTCGCAGGCCGGTTGACTCAAACTCTTTTTCTTTTTTTTCACTTTTCGTTGATTTAGATTAATTTCACTGTTTTTCAATTGCGAATAATAGGATCGAAAACATTTTACTGTGAAAAAGCTTGGAGACTGAGATGATGCCCCAGAGACAAGTTGCATTGGTGCTCAGAATGTTCGGGAAACTATATTCTTACAAACTATTCTCAGAAGAACAAACGGTCGTCATTCCAAAAAGGACATGCGTTTCACTTCCATGAGTAAATTGTTCGCACTGTGATTCTTTTTAATCAAAGATAATTAGGCAAATTAAAACCATGTGATTAATTTCCACATAAATTTGCAATGAACATGTGTCTGAAGGGCAAGCGCTTTTTCAATGAGTAATTTTCTCAGAAATAAGGGATGTGACTGGTTTATGTTTTCCACAAACAATAGTTTATATGCTGGTCTATAGCTTTAGCCTATCTTAGGCGGTCAATCAGGAAACCAATCAGGAGAGGGATCTTATTTGGGCTTAATATACTGAAGCGTTATTAGCTAGTGTTATACATCGAAGTTACTTGGAAGAGGAGAGCAAGTGAAAAAAAAAAAACTCAGAATAATTGTTTGTGAGGATTCCTGGTTGCTTGAAACATGACATGGAAAACAGTTGAAACATCCATCGGTATTGTTAAGTTTACAGAAAGGAGAAAAGAGACAGAAATTAAGATCTATTCTCTTGTTGACGTGATTGTTTTTGTTTATGTGGGAATGGATGAGTGTTTACTCTAAGCACAATGGTTTTCTGTTCTAAAGTTTGATTAATGTATTCAAGTAGGTCAAATGTTTTCATTTTATGCAATATTTTACTCTAATATAAGTGGTCACAACTCTTTGGTTGTTTGAAATGAAATGAAAATAGACACATGCTTCAGTTTGACTTAGATTTCTGAGCTGCCAAATCTTGTGTAATTGTCTCAGCCTTCTCATGGTTGAAATACTGTGAAAAATGAAAACCTATTTCTGGACTACAATTTGATTAATGCTATAGGCCTATGGTAACTGTGTCATTGGAATTTGGAATATCTCTCTCTCTCTCTCTCTCTCTCTCTCTCTCTCTCTCTCTCTCTCTCTCTCTCTCTCTCTCTCTCTCTCTCTCTCTCTCTCTCTCTTCCGGCGGGCCAAGATACCAAACAACTTTGCACTGACGGAACACTGCCATCTCCAGGGTGACCACAATCACTGAACACTCATAATGAAAAATATAAATGTATTTAAGTATTTTGACAAAAAATCTGTAAATCCTTGTGCACAAAATTCACATCTTCAAAGCCATTCTTTTTTCGCAGTCCTGGCTTTGGATAAGATATAGACCCTTGTGTGTGTGTGTGTGTGTGTATGTGTGTGTGTGTGTGTGTGTGTGTGTGTGTGTGTGTGTGTGTGTGTGTGAAATAAAGAGGATGAAATCTGATCTTGAGGGAAGCACGGTTCTCAGTCCCCATGCATCAATCTTCGTTGCTTTGCAAGATGTCAGATCGTAATTTAGCTAAGAAAAACAAGTCTCTAAGGACTACAGACCAAACCTAATAAATTTACTCATAGAATTGAATAATAAAATATACACTTCCCCCCGATCAGCATAAAGTGCACAAATATACACTGAAGCGTTGGGTATAATGACCTTGTAGAGTATCTTAAAATATGGGCCCTAGGTTTCCTCGTGTCCGGGGGATGCTTGAGTGTGCAGCCAATCTCAAATAATCCTTAATGTTTCCCTGAAGTCATTAACATGGCACAAGCTGGGCGCATTGTCATTTTGCTGTGTTGTTTCTTTAGCCCTTCACGTTTGAATACTTGGTTATTTTACATCACCAGCTAAACAGAATTTCAGCTATTAGACGCCACTAATTTCATGCGCCTGCCTCTAATCTGCCTACTATGCCAACTGTCGTTAAACTTAGTGGCACCAGTTTATCTCGGGTTGGTTTTCTCACCTTTACTTCTATCATCCATCAGCATGAGGGTGATAGAGCCTTCTTGTCAGTCAATTACCAAATTGCCTCATCAATTGTAACAGTAATGTACCTACTCTGTCGGGTTTTTATAGTGTTGATAGGTAGATAGGCCTACACATAAAGTGCTTGTAGTACCTGCTCAAAAACTGTTTGCAGCAGTGAATTTAAATTAAAGGCTAAAACAGGTTAACTCAAAGAAAAATGCAAGATTTAAACTTTGTGATTATATCATGGTTAATGTTTTATTTCCTCTGGCATTCTTTGATATGCTGCATACACAAAAAAAGGTTCCCACCAAAAGGGTTTCAAAAGCTCCCCCGCATGTCTGTAGAGGATCCTTATCTGGGAGTTTTCACATTCCTCACACCTACCATAGAGGGTTCCATAAATAAATGAAAAGGGTTCCCCTATGGAGGCAAGCGAAGAAATCCCTTTTTCCGAGTGTGTAGCGTAAACTTCTCCGCAGTAAGACCTGCATTTTTTGGTGCAGACGGAGTAGGTTGGAAAGTATAGTTTCTCTTGTTCTTGTCAAAATTTGGACTGATCGCCTCAGTCCCAGAACCCCCCACCCCCCGAGGATCAACACAGTGCCTTGTTCGTGCGCCAGTAATTCAGCCAGAAGAACAGCGGTTCCCTCTGGAGTTCATGTCACCGGTTTCACAGTCACTTATTTCAGTGTTTTGATGCTACGCCCATTCATTCATTTCTACTGCGCTGCGTGTTTGTGGGGCCAGCGTTTGGTATTCATTTGTCAGTCGTTCGACCTTATCGCACCTCATTTGTAGTCCGATCACTTTGCAAACCAAACCAGCGGATCATTTCAAGCAGATTTCCGCCACGTTCCGGAAACGACCGGAGTGGCGTGTCTGAACTCTTCTCACGCAACAGCTCCCGCGCCGGAGCCAGCTCCTCAGCGTTCAGTGGGATCTCCCTCTTCAGGTCCCCTGACCTGGGGTGGAAATGTAAGTCATTTGAATGGTGCAGTTAGAGAAGTACATCAGAATACCAACTGCTCCATTTCATTTTACATGGTTTTTATGGTAATATCCAAATCACCCCCCCCCCCCATCCCCATCCCCCGAGATACCAGAGGCCTACAGCCTGTGTTGCTTCAGTTCATTTCTAGCTATATGAATGAATAGCATGTTAAAATAATGAAAACCGTACAAGTTGCTGTGTATAAGATTTGGATAAAATCGCGAAAATGTTTAAAATCACAACTATTATTTGACTATTCTTAGTGTTATAGTTGAAAAAAAATGTGTTAACGGATTCAAAATCTCTTTTGAATAGCGTTACTCGCAAGGGTCCAGGTTTTTATCCGTGATCTGTGATCACTCAACACTTCGACCCATACTTCCCTCTGGGGTTTTCAGCGCGCTGATGTCCCTGGTCATGATTAGCGCTTTATTGCACGTCCCTCTGGATACAGGTGTCTGCCAGATGGCTCTCATGTAATGTAACTGTGAATAGATTTAGCCCAACCCTCACTGTTTCCCATGTCATCACAATAAGATTTCAGTGAAGTGTGTGTCTCATTTACGTTCGTCATCGATGGAGCACCGGATGTTCAGCGTTATGTCAGCACTGATTAATATTTCAAGCATTTGCCAGTGGTGAGGCATGTTTGGTGCGATCAATTAATTTTGGCAAATTGCTGCAAGATCACCGGCAAAGAATATCATTGGGAGATTTTGCTGTGTGTAAATAGTTTGGTTTTTGTTACTATGTTTTTTTGTTGGGTCAATGTTGCGCCATGCTGTATGTGGTTCAGACATCCCCTGAGATGTTGACCACAGAGTGTGACGTCATATGATTTGCCCCATATAAAACCACATGGCTTCCATCGCTTGGCACAGCCCGGGGGGAATTTATGGTTTATTCTTTTTTTGTGAGTACGCTAGAGAATGGGCAAACATGTAAACCTGGCTTAAGGTTCAGTGGCATGGGTTGTAGGGAGATTATCCCTCTGAGACCTTCCAGAAGGATTTTAATTATGTTGACATAATACACAATAAAATACATAAGAAAAGTTTCCTGGACGCAAAATAACATGTTGCAGTCAAAATATTCAAAAATATATATCATTTTATGTACAATGAATGCTCTGTGGAGTGCAGGTTTCAGCATAGCAGGCTATACGGTTATTGAGATTAAGACCAGAGACTCATGTCGTGGACATGGCTGGCTATTGAGTGGCTGCATTGGAGATTGAAGTGCAAAGGGTTTTCCGTTTAGAATCAAGCCTAATGGCCGGGCACATAACAGCAAGGTAATGGAGTCATTAGCTTGGATGTTAATGACTCCCAGACTTTCACCACACTTTCAGCAGCGAAGAACCTCATTAGATTAGCGGCTGGGTCTCATGTCTTTAAGTAAATGAATAATGGCAATTTGCAACCTGCAATGCGAGCAAAGGTTAGTGTTTTCCAGCAATACCACTGATAGCCTGTGCAGTGGGAAGAACTTTCCAGAACTTCTTGCTGAGTGTTCTGTATCGATGCAAATCCGTGACATCCAGCATAATCTTATCCTTTCCCCGCTCCTGGGCGCAGCCACTAGAGGCCATTTTTGGCAGAAATAATCATATTAGACAATATTGTTTCCTTATTATGTCTTTGCAGGCCTGCCTGCATTATTCCAGAACTTTCCGTTTCAAGCAGTTCCAATGGTACTGCCCTTTGCCTTCAAGAAATAGTTCACTTTTACAGGGTTTAAAAAAAAGTAGTATTATCTCAGCTTCAGTGTACATATTCCACTGGCCCAGACAGTTTTTGTGTGTAATGAATGACCTTCTAATAATTACAGACATATTTGATTATCCACTGGCTTTACGAATGACTTAAAAACAAATATGATTGCTTATAATTACATATAAATACTTATAAAATATGCATGTGTACAGCCTCTGGAAACCATTGCTCTAAAAGTTGCTCTAGAGTAATTTCAAGTGTATTTCCTTTCTTCAGCCCACTGAATCCCAAATGCCCTTGACAGGCAATTATTTGAATAACAGAGTTCACATTGTTCTCCACCCTGAGGGAAATTTGGAGGTTTCCGTAAGGCTTATTTGTGCAATCATTTGACATCGTTTTACGTTATATCCCTGCCATGTGCCTTCAAGTCAGACTGAAGGTATGCAGTGATGGGAAGTTGCTGGCAGCATATATTCTGTCTTGCGCAACATCAAAGAACTGTGACACTGAAGCACTTAGCTATGTCTGCAGCCATAAAATGTGATATTTGTACTAACTGTGGATCGCACGTAAGCACGCTAGCCAGGATCGCGTAAAGCTGCCGTTATTTTACGCTGGTGATTCGGGTCTTTTCGGTGCTGAGAGCTGCCTGTCGGTCTGACTGGCCGGTGTGGCTGTGAGCGAATGGCCCAGGCCCAGCGTCACCTCTTCCTGCGAAAGGCACGACGCCTGGAGCGCGCGGCGGGAGGAATTCCGTCCTTTTCTGGCCTGTCTCACCTACTCTCCCCGGAGCAACCGAAGGTCTACTTAAAGAATCATTGTTATGGCTGTATTTGTCACATTTATTCCTCCTGAAAAAGCAACGGCGCGCTCTTGTGAGTCTCCCTCGCATCTCTGGAGAGTTTCAGATGTTATCCCACCCAGAGCTTGTGAAGTAGCCGTTCTTAATGAGAGACTATTCCAGCGCTGCGCAGTTCTGGTCCTGGGGAGCTGGTCTGGGGGCTGGCTTTTGTTTCAACCAGTTACCTTAATTTTAGTTTTCTGACAGTGCTATAAACTATGCTGGTTCAATTCAGTACTTCAACACAGTAAAACATTTTTAGGATACTTTTCCTTTGTAGTGTGCTGCTGTAGCTGTTGCTTATACAAATGTGAGATCAAGATACGACTGGGCTAATGAAATAACTCATATCAGAATTTGGCACAAAATCCATAACTGGATCGGCCCTTGTTGTGCACCCCGGACTAATCACTGGTTGTTTTTTCCCTCTAAAGACATATTTTGATAAAGATCAATGTGCATTTCAAAGATAATTGCGTGATGTTTCTTTTGAAGTTTTCCTTCTTGATATGAGGCAGCTTGTAGCGTCATGCTTAAGATACATGACTGGGCCCTGCAGGGTTGGTGGTTCAATCCCCGGTGCAGCCACGATAAGATCTGTTCAGCTGTTGGGCCTTGAGCAAGGCCCTTAACCAAACATTGCTCCAGGGGGGATTGTCCCCTGCTTAGTCTAATCAGATGGAAGTCCCTTTGGATAAAAAAGCATCAGCAAAATAATATGTGATGCAATTTAATGTTAATGGCTTTTCAAGTATGGGGATAGGGGCGCCTGTGATTTTTTGGCCCTATCCAAAAAAATCTGTGTATATAATTTCATGATATTGTTTTCAGGTCGCCTGTCAGTCTGAGAACATGGAATTGTCCTTCCTGTGTGATTAAAAAATCTTTGTGTTAAAAAATAGAAGAGTCGCAACTTGGAAGACACAAAAAATCTTGTTTAAAGTAAGACTTAAGTGGGAGCCGGCTTTAGGGGCAGACCTGCGGACATTTACAGATTGTCCCGCAGACCGATTCGCCAAATCCCTGACTCCCAGCAACACAAACAAGGAGATTTCCCCTCTGGAAAGGACTGACACTTTACAGACACGCAGAGCCGTAAAAGAAAAACACGGTGGCAACTCCACATAAACAATGGCGAGCCGGAGAGGGGATCAGAGGCTGTTCTGCAGAACGGCAGAGAGGGAACGGAACGAGTCCTGACAATGATTTAGACACAAACGAGGTAATAAAACTAAAATACCGCCGGTAAAGTTAGAAAATCTTCAATCTTCCACTTAATATATGCCACAAATGTTATCCTTTCCACAAATTTGATCCCTACCTCGAATACAATCCTCTCCGAAATTGTAACAATAACACCCGCAAATGTAATCCCTGCCACAAGTGTAAATCCCTCTGCAGTTGTAATTGTATCAATCGCTCTGATGCCTCCAGTGAAAATAGCATCCCCCAAGCACCAGGTTAAAATGTGGGGGTTTTTGTGCCTGAGACTGGATGGAGTACGGCCCCCTTGGATCAGAGAGAAGTAAACGCTGGGAGTCACGCTGAGTCAGACCGCCGAGTCTGCGGCGTCTTTTTCCGAACCGTTTGGGCACGGCCTGTTTCAGGACACGTAACCAGAGATGGGCGAGGGCTTTCATCTGAGTTCGCTCTAAAGCACTCTGTCAACACGCTAATTCCCGTAATGCATTCTGTCTGATCAGCCGCCGCCGGGGCATGCGTCCTCCCATGAGTGCTCGTAAAAATCAGTCGAGTATTTGGAGCGCAGGAGGCATTAGGATCCTGCACCAAAACCTCATAAACAGTGTCGGATATTGGGAACAAAGGGAGGAACAGCTGTACTAACAGCTAGATGCTCGCGTGTACACGTAATTCCATCAGAACGCTAATCAACAGAATGAACAATCGGGGAGGGGTTAAATACTCAATTTCCAAGCATTGTGAAATCTTCCAAAAAACTTGCTGACAAACCGTGCTGACTGGAAAGTGTATGGGGAAGCAGAGTCTGTGAAGCATGTGGAATTTATTCTGTTTTGATTTGATGAATATACAGAATGTACTTCACAGCATTGTTTTTACTGATGGACCCACACGCAATGCTTTCAGAATCAATTCTGTATGTAGATTCTGCGTCCCTAAATGACAATACATCCAAGTTTATACATGAGGTAGAGGCTGTATTTTTTATAAGAGAAATCAGAGCAGCATTCTGTCAGGTGTTCAGTTGTTGCGATTATTGACTCACTGACCAGGACTGAGACAAGCAGCAGCTCCAACTACCCCTATCCCCCCTCCGGAAAATCCAGCACAACCGCTGAATGAGACCCCCCCCTCCTCCAAGCAAAGAAGGAGACAACCACTCACAAAGGTCACAAAGGTCACGCCAAGAAGCATAATGAAGGTAAAGAACAACTTCCCTGTTTTCCACCAGAGCTGAGGTGGGCAGGGGCCAGAACGTCTCACACTGGACTCGGACCAGGCTGCAGGGTGCCCTGCCAGGGCCTGATGTAAAGACACACAGGAAGCACGTCTCCATACATCACGCCTTTCTGTCTCTGCAACGCTTCAGCCATCGACAAAGGGGCCAAAAGAAATGCCACACCATGTTTGGTCTCTGCGGTTCTGGAGAAAGTCGTGGTGAACCCAACAGATGAGAGTCAGGTTCCCTGGCACTGGGGTGTCGAGTGTTCAGACGTGCCCAGTGCATGTTGGTGCAGTCAGGGGTAGTGTCAGGTAGGAGTCAGTTGGAGAGGTTCAGTATTTCAGCGAAAAGGGGGCTTCCAGAGTTCATTTCAGGCCACAGAACGATAATTTGATCAGAGAGGCAAGAAGAAAAGAGTGTGTAATAGGGCATAACAGAGCCTACAGTCACTGGAGGCCGTTCTGCTAGGCACTGCTTGATCTTAAACTGGTAAAAAGCTTATGAGACTGCAATGTGCTGATCGTTTGCAGCATTTTGTCAACATTTGTCAGACCATGCTTATATAAAATTACAATTTGTATTTTTGTACTTAGTTGATTCTTTTTAGTCTAGTTACTGTCTATGTATCATGTACATATGTATGTACATCAGGGCCATGCAGATACCTTCTGTGGGGCAGGTGCTCAAAGCAAAAAAGCCACAGCAACCATTGGATAAGCCTATTTTCTGGCAACATTTTTTCCCTTTACTTGACTTATAATTAAAATTTAGGCAATAGAATTAATGATTAATGATTTAATTTTTTTTTAAGTTTTAATAATACTTTTGAATATTTTTTAAATCGGGGGAGGATACTTTGGTATGTACCTGATGTACATTTATGTATGTGTGAGAAGATCAACTTCAGTTTTTATACATTTATATACATTTAATTCACAGAGTGCGTTTTTAATTTTACAATTGAGACTTAGAAGTTACCAACTGAAATTTTTGACAAAAAATATGTTAGTGTCTCAGAAACATGTTTATAGGGCAATAAATAGGTGTGTGAATGTAGAAATGCTTGTAAGCATGCTATTTTTTTATTTTTCTAACGGAACTTAATTTTTATTATCCCTTTTAATTTTTATTTATCAGTATTTTGGGTAGTTGATTACAGTATAGTGCAATGCTAAAACATTTAGATAATATATTTTAACCTATTTTGTATATAATTTCTATAAACGGGAGTTTATGGTCAGGTCCGTTTCCAGACAAAAATCAGAGGTGGTATGACAGATCCTTTTACCTGGACCAACCTGGCCGGTTCTTGGCTTCGTACTGTAGCGCAAGTCAACCGGTGTGCTCATTACATCATGCCCTGGAAATGTCCGCCCTGGGACTTAAAGCATTTAATTTCCCATTTTTCTTCTTACCGTGGATTTCCCCGGCCCTGAAGAAATCCAACTGTTTGATGTGTGCAGGGCGGGGTGCTGCAGACCAGTTCATCAGGTTATGTCAGATAACGCATCCCTGTCCCCGTGGCTGGGAACAGAGCAGGTGATGCTATCATTGGTTAAGCACCAGGACCAAATTGCACGAACTCCCCGCCAGCTAATAGCTCTTTTCCAGATGTAAATAGTTCCATCTGTTTTCCTGCTACAATACGTTCCATCTGACGCTCCACAGCCGCGCGTGCCAGAGTCCTCTGTGTTCTGGTGTCAGGTAAACATAATATTTGGCTTCTTCGGCTCATAGCCAAAGGAGAAATAACACGTGTCAGATCCAAACCAAGCGTCTGGTTTAGTTTAGCCTTGATTTGTTTTCCCTTGCATTCCATTTCTGTTGGGTAGGTAGAACCAGGATAGGCAAAACCAGTGAAGAAGAAAATGATTAAATTGTGGGCCTAATCACCGCCTGATGTCAGCCTGTTGCTCAGAACAAACAGACGTGTATCTGAGTTGAGAATCTGCCTTTTGTCTAATCGAATTAACAGAAGCATGCTGTGCTGACTGTCTCTGGATAGAGATGTTTCAAACGTAAAGCGAGACTGCTGTTGATGCCAAATGGGACATAAAACGCTATTATTTTATTGTGAATGTAACCGAAATATCCATCCACATTAAATTAAAACGTCCCTTTTTCCTATGTTTATAATCTATGAAATGACAGGTGTAAAGCTTGAATGTGTTATCTGAAATTATATATAAGCTAAATGCTTTATTATTTGTTGGTTTGAAAAGAGGAGGGGGGAGGGGGGTGCATCAAGAAGTATGGGGCCCTTTCGAGACAAGTGGAGCCCAGAAAGTGCAGATGGTGACTGCAGTTACATGTAACACTGCAGGTTGTTTACATCAGGGATATTAAAATCTCAAATCTAGCCTTCAAGGTCAGATGTACTCCTGGTTTTCAGACGTACTCTTGGTTTTCAGACGTACTCCTGGTTTTCAGACGTACTCATGGTTTTCAGACGTACTCATGGTTTTCAGTCGTACTCCTGGTTTTCAGAAGTACTCCTGGTTTTCAGAGGTACTACTGGTTCTCCTCTTCTGCCTGATGCATGCGGTTATGTCAGTGACTGGTCCGAGACCACACTCCCCTGGTGCGTCAGCTTTAAATCAATCCCTCATTTTCTTTTTAACCTTTATTTAACTGTAGCAGTTACACTGAAATTGACAGCTCTTATGCCAGTGAGCCCTGAAGCCTACATGTCCAGGCCTGCATACCCGGGGGGGGGACCCTTGTGAACACGGGGAGAACACGCAAACTCCACACAGAGAGGATCTGCCTGGCCGGGACTTGAACCTGGAACCTTCTCCTCCTGCAAAACACTGAGCGGTCGTGCCACCACATTAGAGGGTAGGAATGAAAGCCAGCAGTACTCCTCGCCCCAAGGGACAGATTAGGGTACCCCTGGTGGAGCGTAATAAATGCGGAACTTGGCTTGGAACTGGAAGGCTGCTGGTTTGATTCCCAGGTTGGCTTTGTTAGTGCTCCCTTGAGCAAGGTACTGACTGCTACTTTTTTACATTATGTCAAATAATACAAGCTGTGTTACTCTGGGAAGAATATTTGCTCAATGTAAAAAGCCAGTAGCATTAATTACAATGTGTATCTGGAAAAAAAAAGAAACAGATCAAAAAAAGATTTGATTTTTTTTTTCCAAAACATCGTTTTATATAAAAGACTTTGTGACCCCATTTTTAAGAAGTGGAGCTAGATACTGATATAGGGCCAACTGTTGCTTTGTAGAGTTGAATGAGTCCTTCATGTATCTCAGAGGATTAGATACCAGATAAAACATGAGCCCTTTGAAAGATTTTCAAAAATATATTGTTATTATGACAGTTAAGGCTACCCTCCTACTCAAAGATCTAAGGATGGATTTATGTGAGAAAGGCAGAGGAGTGAAAAGTCAATATTTTCCTGGTATCACAGTTTTTCTGTGACATTCATCTTCTGTTCATTCAATGACAGCAAAGCCCAAGCCTCCTTCTGCAGGTCATACGTCTTCCTCTTCACTTTCCCATTCAGGGATACCAAAAAAACGAAACAAAAACAAAAACAATGCAAGAACAGAAAATCATATGTGACTGCCAAATATGGTGGCCCGTCTGGTTTCCACAAGAAGAGAGCAATTATTTTCCAATTTAGGAACCGCATTCTGCAAAAAATAAATAAATAAAATCTTAAAATAGGTTAGATTAGTTTATGTGGGAAAAACTGTTATTTATACCTAGCAGTGTTATTCTGCCTTCTTTTACGAGCGCATGAAAAGAGATGTCACACAGAGTTGATCTAGAAGCTTCATCTTCAGGCGTTTGGCGAAGCATGAGAGACGATGACAATGTTTCAAACAGTCGAGAGAAAGATTTACTTTCAGGCGTAAAAAAAAGCATCTAACCTTTTCAGACCTGACAATAAATATAAATATGGATCATGTGTAAATCTTTCATTTTCAATGTGAATTTCCAGAACTACTAGTTCTGATTTATGTGTTTACTCGAGATGAGGAAACCTGTGTTCATTTAGTTTGACTGTTTCAATTATGCTGCTTTGAATGTTCAATTCCAATTTTCTGCTGCATCTGTACCGTCTCTCCTTCCTTGTCCACACGTCTCATTGGCTCATGACTCAGAAAAGATACGCTATGATGCCTCTCTGTTCATTTCCTTTGGTGAAGGATACGGTACGACGTCTCTCTGATTTACATTTACATTTACATTTAGGATACGGTACGATGTCTCTCTGATCACTTCCTTTGGCGAAGGATACAGTACGATGTCTCTCTGTTCTCTGTTCACTTCCTTTGGTGAAAGATACGCTATGATGCCTCTCTGTTCACTTCCTTTGGTGAAGGATACAGTACGATGTCTCTCTGTTCACTTGCTTTGGTGAAGGATACAGTACGATGCCTCTGTTCACTTCCTTTGGTGAAGGATACAGTATGATGTCTCTCTGTTCACTTCCTTTGGCGAAGGATACAGTACGATGTCTCTCTGTTCTCTGTTCACTTCCTTTGGCGAAGGATACAGTACGATGTCTCTCTGTTCTCTGTTCACTTCCTTTGGCGAAGGATACAGTACGATGTCTCTCTGTTCACTTCCTTTGGTGAAGGATACAGTACGATGTCTCTCTGTTCACTTGCTTTGGTGAAGGATACAGTACGATGCCTCTGTTCACTTCCTTTGGTGAAGGATACAGTATGATGTCTCTCTGTTCACTTGCTTTGGTGAAGGATACAGTATGATGTTTCTCTGTTCACTTGCTTTGGTGTAGGATACGGTGTGATGTCTCTCTGTTCACTTGCTTTGGTGAAGGATATGGTACGATGCAAAGCAATTTATTTTGGCTGTATGTGACAGCAAATCGTGGCGGCACAGATGGTGCAGTGGGTAGCACTGCCGCCTCACAGCAAGGAGGTCCTGGGTTCGAATCCCCGTCGGCCGGGGCCTCTCTGTGCGGTTCTCCCCGTGTCTGCGTGGGTTTCCTCCGGGTACTCCGGTTTCCTCCCACAGTCCAAAGACATGCAGGTTAGGCTGATTGGAGAGTCTAAATTTCCCATAGGTATGAGTGTGTGAGTGAATGGTGTGTGTGCCCTGCGATGGACTGGCGACCTGTCCAGGGTGTATTCCTGCCTTTCGCCCAATGTATGCTGGGATAGGCTCCAGCCCCCCTGCGACCCTGTTCAGGATAAGCGGGTTAAGATAATGGATGGATGGACAGCAAATCCCACAATACTTTGCTTCAAAGAAGCTATTGAAAGGATGACAGAATATTGATGCATTAGTATAACTTATGAGGCAGGGAATTAAGTATGTATCTTGTAAATCTATAAAAATCACAATGACAGATCACAAAGAGCCACTCTGTACGGATGTGTGATAACATGAACAAAAACCTTGTAACAACAGAAATATGATTGCAAATCAGTAGCTTAATAAAAAATTATTATAATTATATTAAACCAATCAATACATCATTACACAATACTGTATGTGATAATGGGATTGTTACAAAGATCTATTTACAGTATGATTTATGTCAAATCAAAATATAATATGATTAGAGGGCATATGTGTGTTCCAATGTCACTCCAGACTGATGTCACCACAAAACATAATCTTCTGCTGAACGGAAGCATGGTAAGGAAATGAAGAAGCCTTTAAGAACATTTTAAAACAGCCTTTGTCTTTGTAACAAACACTTTGAACTGGAACGGTCGCTCTGGCGAAATTGATTATTATATCAGTGTGACTAACCGGGGTGAAATAAAGCTTAAATAACATAAAGTGTACATTTAGTCTGGCCATTTTGTCATTTTATTGACATTGACATACATAGTGTCTTCAAGACTCTTTACCCAGACAACACAACTCTCACGCTGGAGCGCACAGAGCTCAGAGGGACGCACTCTGTCTCTTATTGTGGGACTGACGTTTCCACATCAAAGGAGCGGAAACGGAATATTGTGTCCATCAGTGATTGGTTGCTGTCAGTAAAGGTCAGTGAAATGGATCGTTACGTCCTCTGTCTCAGAGCTATGGCAAGCCGGGGGCCACATCGGCTGAGGCGGTCAGAGCCGTCGTCTTTCTTACAGAACATGTTTCACAATGTTCTGTAATGTCCCCCCCCAATACATGTCATATTTGCAGGAAACTATGTAACTCTTGCTCCAGGAACCATAATATTAATATTGACCGGGTGGATTGCGGTTTGCAATAAGTGACGTTATTGACTGTGTGGGATTCCATGAAAAGTGTAACCTTCATGTTATTCCCATGCAGCGAATGTGGTACAGATTGCCTGGCTCTCTTCAGTTCCCACACTGGATCATGTGTGGCGTGTGATTCATCCATGACATCATAAGCAGGGAACTTCCAAGAATCAAATTGTCAACAGTCAATAGACATGCGCAATTTCAATACAAGACGCTTGTAGGTGTTAGTGGATCACTTTAATCCAGAAATAGTCATTAGCTCATTAATTTCAATTTAAATACACAGGTATATCCATTAAATTACATAATGGCAGTAATTTTGGAGCAGCCAGAAATAGAAGTGGTGATATTTCGACCTCCCGCTAGACAGAAGTATGACGTTGAGCCTCAGCACAAGACTAGTTAGCTACAGAAACAGCTGGCAGACGGCCAATGGGTAAACCAAGGCAGCGTTAAACTCGTAATGTGCATTTGTGAGATTAAAAACATGAAAATTTTCTTGAAAATGAGCAAATACTGCTTGAGGAGAGTCCAGCAGCAACTAGAACCCTTTTGCTCAATAAATTAAGTAGTTTTCTCTCAAATGGGGAAATTTGACAATCACTTTTTAAGTTAAGTTATGTAACACTATGCAATGCTACTTTATTGAGGAACCTAATGCAACTTTGCAGTTGGTGCTGCGCTCTTAGTACTGACTACTGGCCCCCCGGAAAATAATATGACTGAATTTACAATAGCTGTGTGCAGTGCATCTGATACTGTAACTGTAGGCAATTTCTCATGTATTGGAATGACTGTATAGCATCTTAAGTAACGTGAGAGGAGTATTATATTGACAATGCCATTGTGCCTTGTTGTTTTGTTAGGCTTGCACGCACAAAGGCTGGTTCTACTCTACTGAAATGGATCTCAGTTCATGAGAGAGAAGGTTGTGGTTGAAGATTGGAGGCGTTTGGTGGAGCTCGGTGCACCCGTGGTTAGGTTCTCAGAAGCGCGTTGGTGAGCGTGAACCCCCAGCAGGACGCAGAAGCAGGCTGCGCTGTGTGCGTTTCCTGCGCAGTGCGTGTCAGAAAGGGTCCAGGCATTGAGTCGGATTTCGGATGGAGGAGCTCTGGGGCTGGGATTAAACCGGCGGCCGACGGGAGGGGAAGGGTTGGCGGTAGTCCTGTCGAGCGGGGCGCGCTGGGTACGTTCAGGACTGGGGGGTGCTCCAGCCAGCCATCAGGGCCGCCCCTGAAGAGTGCGATTTCACAGCGTTTCCTGTGCAGTAACCACACAGTCAAATGTGCCGTGGTCACTGAAGCATTAAGCCTCACTCACGGCACTGCTGCCGTCTAAAAAAACCAAATGGCGACATCAGTTCTAGGTTCTTCTGCCCTTTTCTACCTACCTATATGTTCACTTTTTCATGCCCTTAAAATATTTAATAACCACTCTACAAGTGGTAGAAGGAGACAAGAGGGTGTGTAAATGCACTGTATAGAGACACGGCATTGAGAGTCGCACAGAGGGGAGGAGAATACAATATGTACCCTACAGGACATATGCAAACATTTAGGGTCAAATGAGTTGAATGGAGTCTTCCTGTTTGATGGCGATCATTGGTTTAGAGTAGTCACAGTATTTATATGACAGGATTTGAATAGTATGCGCCAGGGTAATTTTGGTTTCTGTTTTCTGCCCAGTGCAATGGCATGAAGATATGACTGTGTTAGGCCTGCACTTCCTTGCACGTCGCACAGGATAAGAGCATCTGCTAAATGCCTGTAATGTAATGCCTGACATGAACGGATGTACCATAATATGCGGTGTTTGTCTATTTTTAACAGTCTAGTGACAGGGTTATGGTAGCTCTTGAGCCAATGAACACATCAAGCATCAGTGTAGTTTAACTGCAATGAGTACATTATGTAGGTATTTGTCGCCCCCTCCTGGCAGGCTGATAAATCACATGATCATCAGGACTTCCAGATTGGTGGCATGAATACTGAGACAGGACATTTTAATCGATATTATTTTTGAAAAACATTTACACAAAACCTCTTAATGCTATTACATTTAATGAAAACGTATCTGGTATATCGGTTTCTGTGGGAGGCAAGATCCAGCCCTTCTTGTGACCAAAGTCAGGGCTCTTGACTCTGGGTCTTCAGGCAGTTTTTGTCTATAGTTTTAGGAATAGCTGCCACCCTCAAACAGTTTAATGACCATGGCCTCCTGCGGATTGACAGTCAGTGTTGTCAGGGACAGGGCCCCTACGCGGTCCAGACCCGTGCTGGTCACGTAAACGCCCCCTGTGGGGAGGCTGGGGGCCCAGCTGGGGTCCAGCTCCTGGGGGTCAGGGCCCAAATTGAACAGGACCAGGAGGTGCACGCAGCCCCATGAGCGCAGGAAGGCCAGGAGGCCGGGAGCAGGCGAGGAGGGGGAGGCGGCAGAGGAGGAGTTGGTGAAGACCGCAGGGGAGGAGGAAGAGGAGGAGTTGGCGAAGGGGAGGAAGGTGAAGTTGCCGAAGAGGAGCACCTCCTCGCGGGAACGGGAGTGACTGAGCGAGTGGAACAGGGCCAGAGCTGTGCGCCTGGCCTTCTTCTGAGAGAGGGAGAGGGAGAGAAGGGTGAGAAAGGCAGGTAATACATTAAAATATATATATTTATGATCTTTGTTATGACTACTCTGATGATGCACATTTGAGAGGGAATTAGAGAGGGTTATGGAAATACAGGAAGAAAGGTGAAGGAGGAAACGGGGGTAAGAGAGCGAGAGGTAACGGGGACTGGGATGGAATAAGTGAAGAGGAGGTGGAAGGTGTAAATTTATATTCAGAAGGTGAGGGCGGGCGTCTCAGTTTGACAGTGTACTCACATCATTTGGCACGAAATCATCAGCAATGTCAATCAGAGCTTCCCGATGCCTTGAGCTGGCGTTGGTAGAGGCATTCTTCAATGAGAGAAAAGGTTCAGAGACACAGCACAACACAGCGCAGTATTCACAGATGTACATCTCTAATTCCTTTTGGAATGACCATCTGAGAGTCAAGCCGACTTCCCCCGTCACACGTTTCAGTTAGAATGCCTGTTAGGTGCTTATAAATGATCACGAAAGCTGATTGGTGGCCAGACGGAGGCTGCTGACCTGTGAGTGGCTGATCTCTTCACCATAGTTGATGACGGGGGTCCCAGGAAGGGTCATCGACAGGATCATAAGCATCCGCTGCAGCTCCCATGAAACTGCCCCTCCCATCTGAGACCATGGGAATAAACAATCATTTCATTTTAAACATAAATTGATTGAGCTACGAAAAATAGAAGTCTAATCAGTTATGACCCTTTACTTGAATACTGGCACTGAAAAAAAAAATAATGCTTACATTAATAATGCTTGTTAAATGAACATAAGAAAATGCTCTAGAGGGGCAGGAGGGTGGGAGGCCAGTAATGAATAAGGGGGGGGATCACGATGGTAAAATTCAAGAGTCCCATACTGTCCAGCTCGGCCACTGTCTCTGGGGCATCAGCAGCACGGTCTCCACGGCGACGGCGACCTCCAGTGAGGTCAGCGGGCGGGGAGAGGAGGGGAGCAGGGACTGGATCAGCAGATGCACCAGAGAGCTGTTCACCACAGCGCTGGGGACGCCGGGCTCTGAGGCAGCCTGCCACACCTGCCGCACCATCAAGATCCTCAACACACACAGGAAACACACACACAGTGACCTGAGGGAGAACACGCCGCTACGACCCTCAACACACACAGTGACCCGAGAGAGAACACACCGCTACGACCCTCAACACACACAGTGACCTGAGAGAGAACACACCGCTAAGACCCTCAACACACACAGTGACCTGAGAGAGAAAACGCCACTACGACCCTCAACACACACAGTGACCTGAGAGAGAGCACACCGCTACGACCCTCAACACACACAGTGACCTGAGAGAGAACACACCACTACGACCCTCAACACACACAGTGACCTGAGAGAGAAAACGCCACCATGACCCTCAACACACACAGTGACCTGAGAGAGAGCACACCACTACGACCCTCAACACACACAGGAAACACACACACACAGTGACCTGAGAGAGAACACACCGCTACTACCCTCAACACACACAGTGACCTGAGAGAGAACACACCGCTACGACCCTCAACACACACAGTGACCTGAGAGAGAACACACCACTACGACCCTCAACACACACAGTGACCTGAGAGAGAACACACAGCTAAGACCCTCAACACACACAGTGACCTGAGAGAGAACACACCACTACGACCCTCAACACACACAGTGACCTGAGGGAGAACACACCACTACGACCCTCAACACACACAGGAAACACACACACACACACAGTGACCTGAGAGAGAACACACCACTACGACCCTCAACACACACAGTGACCCGAGAGAGAACACACCGCTACGACCCTCAACACACACAGTGACCTGAGAGAGAACACACCGCTAAGACCCTCAACACACACAGTGACCTGAGAGAGAACACACAGCTAAGACCCTCAACACACACAGGAAACACACACACACAGTGACCTGAGAGAGAACACACCGCTACTACCCTCAACACACACAGTGACCTGAGAGAGAACACACCACTACGACCCTCAACACACACAGTGATCTGAGAGAGAACACACCACTACGACCCTCAACACACACAGTGACCTGAGAGAGAACACACAGCTAAGACCCTCAACACACACAGTGACCTGAGAGAGAACACACCACTACGACCCTCAACACACACAGTGACCTGAGGGAGAACACACCGCTACGACCCTCAACACACACAGTGACCTGAGAGAGAACACACCACTACGACCCTCAACACACACAGTGACCTGAGAGAGAAAACGCCACCATGACCCTCAACACACACAGTGACCTGAGAGAGAGCACACCACTACGACCCTCAACACACACAGGAAACACACACACACAGTGACCTGAGAGAGAACACACCGCTACTACCCTCAACACACACAGTGACCTGAGAGAGAACACACCGCTACGACCCTCAACACACACAGTGACCTGAGAGAGAACACACCACTACGACCCTCAACACACACAGTGACCTGAGAGAGAACACACAGCTAAGACCCTCAACACACACAGTGACCTGAGAGAGAACACACCACTACGACCCTCAACACACACAGTGACCTGAGGGAGAACACACCACTACGACCCTCAACACACACAGGAAACACACACACACACACAGTGACCTGAGAGAGAACACACCACTACGACCCTCAACACACACAGTGACCCGAGAGAGAACACACCGCTACGACCCTCAACACACACAGTGACCTGAGAGAGAACACACCGCTAAGACCCTCAACACACACAGTGACCTGAGAGAGAACACACAGCTAAGACCCTCAACACACACAGGAAACACACACACACAGTGACCTGAGAGAGAACACACCGCTACTACCCTCAACACACACAGTGACCTGAGAGAGAACACACCACTACGACCCTCAACACACACAGTGATCTGAGAGAGAACACACCACTACGACCCTCAACACACACAGTGACCTGAGAGAGAACACACAGCTAAGACCCTCAACACACACAGTGACCTGAGAGAGAACACACCACTACGACCCTCAACACACACAGTGACCTGAGGGAGAACACACCACTACGACCCTCAACACACACAGTGACCTGAGAGAGAACACACCGCTAAGACCCTCAACACACACAGTGACCTGAGAGAGAACACACCGCTAAGACCCTCAACACACACAGTGACCTGAGAGAGAACACACAGCTAAGACCCTCAACACACACAGGAAACGCACACACACAGTGACCTGAGAGAGAACACACCGCTACTACCCTCAACACACACAGTGACCTGAGAGAGAACACACCACTACGACCCTCAACACACACAGTGACCTGAGGGAGAACACACCACTACGACCCTCAACACACACAGTGACCTGAGAGAGAACACACCACTACGACCCTCAACACACACAGTGACCTGAGAGAGAACACACCACTACGACCCTCAACACACACAGTGACCTGAGAGAGAACACACCAATATGACTCTCAACACACACAGGAAACACACACACAGTGACCTGAGCGAGAACACGCCACTACGACCCAGAAATGAGGTGGAGATACAGGTGAAAACAGACACAGGTACAAGCAGACACACAGGCGACATGACAGTTAACACAGTAACATGTACAGACAGAAAACGGGTAGAGAAACACAGGGGGACACAGACACAGGTAGAAGAACCAAAAAGCTGTCACAGGTGGAGACTCATATACAGGTAATAGAAAGCACAAAAGGTGGAAAAAGACAGGACAGAAACGGCATGCAGACTAAATGTGTTCTTAGAGAGACTGGCCGATCAGTTCCATCACTTTCCCCCCAGTGCCATCAACAACATCAAAATATGAATTTTGTAGCAAGATGGTAATAGAAAGGAATAGACATGAAATTTTTCATATTTCAGAAATATTCCCAGTGTCCCAGACATATAAAGTGTAATGGTTTCCCAGCAATATCAGAATTCTGTAGCGGACACTACAAATGAAATTACCCGCTAGCTGAAAATATACAGGGCCCATGAAAACAGCAAGGCGTCATGAGGATAATTACCTCTCATTGTCCTCTTGGTTATAATCCTGCACTAGGGCCCTCCACTCCTGCAGAGTCTGAAAAGCACAGGCAAGCTCACTCCTGCCCTCTGCCTGCACTATGGGCACATTTTGACACACGCTCAATTGACCGGTTTACATTCGGTGTCTAATCTTACCCATGAAGGGCCAGTGCGGGTGCAGGTTTTTGTTTTAGCCCAGCATTAAGACCCCTGATTCTACTTATCCAGGTCTTAATTGAAGACCACGATTAGTGAATTAGTAGTCAGGTGATGTGGTGCTGGTGTAAAACAGAAACTGGCCCTTTTTGGATAAGACTGGGCACCCCTGACTTAAGACCTATTTTACACTTCCAAAATGAACCATTTCAGTGATTATCTATGACCCTTCTCTCACACTGGGGCACGCGTTTTGGATATTTTGCGTACCTGTTCTGAATAGGCAACGTCTGTGTCACATATACCAAATCCAGCCACCCCCTGTTCCAGCCAGAACTGCAATGCATTCTAGGAAGAAATAATGTTATTACAGTAGGCTTACAGTAATTACAGTAAAGGGGACACCAATTAGCATTGCAGTTGCATTACCATGTCACCTTACAATTAAACACATCTCCACATCCTATTCTCAAAAAGTAATAACAATCCAGTGATACGTCAACTCTTACAAAGATAGTGTACATTACTTGATCTCACCTGTACTGGCCCAGATGTTTCTGCTGGTCCATCTGATAAATCCAGGTTGCAGAGGTCCAATAGGATTTTCATACCTGGTTCAGTGACATTTTGGGATATTAACTTTTAAAAATGGTTTATAATAAACCTATAATTCTCAAATGGTAAAGAAAATCTCTGAAGAAAGGAAAATGGAGGTCAGTATAGTTCTATAAAAGAAAATCTGCAGTTTATCTAATTAACAACTAGTGTCAGGTATTAATTAAAACTGTTTTTTTAAAGACATTTCACTTTCCTAAAAAATCTCCATCTACACTTGTGGAAACGTGGTAGACTACATAATAAGGTAGGCATGTTTTCTGACAACCTTCCTGGTTGTATTTGGCAATGGCTTTCTGGTTGTCAGTGAAAAATAGTTTTCAGACGAAAGGACTAGTTTTAATCCCATTGCTGAAATGAGGCTGCTGTAATGATTCAGGTGTTTGTTAGTAATCCTCTAGAATAATAGATATGCACATCCGTGACTGCAGGGGTATGCTGTATCACGCCTAGGCCAGTTTTGAGCTCATTGTATCGGGGCTACGTGGAGCCTAGCCCACAAATAAATGTACGCACATTAAATTTCAAATTTATTAATGGATAACCCCTAGCGATGAGCCATCTCGTTTTCGAGGGGGTCCAACATTAACATTAACCATGTTGAAGCCGAATCGCTCAGGGTCCAGCGGTGGCCCTGAGAAGAATGAAGATGGAGAATGTCAACCTCTAAAAGAAACATTAGCCTATCGGTTCCACAAGACTGGCCAAATGACGGTGAAGCTGTCAACCCATCTGTTGTTACTAAAACTGTACAGACACGGCTCCATAACACTGCTAAGTATGGACAAGAAATTTAAACTTGTACCAGGCGTACTTCTCACGGCGTGTCAAGGTGCTGCTATCAAAACCATGCAAAGTTATCTGCAAAAGGCAGAAAGCACATGAACTGATACACGCGAGGCGCTCGATGAGGCGAATGAGAACGTTAATGCGCTGAGGACATTGAGGACAAACTAAAAGAATTGCACACGGAAGTGTCCCTTCTCACTAAAGCTGAACCTCAACCCCGCAATGTGTGGAAGATAGGATTCCTCTGAATTTGAACTTGAATGAGTTATGATCACTTGCCAGCGAAAGAGATCAGGGAGATGGTGAAAGACCACCCTGATCCTGAAAAGCTCTTGGCGAAATTCCGAAGAATTATTACAGATTATGATCTTCGTACTAAACTGCACCAACATGATATTTGGTTCATGTGTAGAGCTAAATTATCACTTGAAGCTTGGTGTTCGATCTCATCAGACCTGAGATAAAAGCTGGTATAGTAAAACTGTTAAAACCCCTCACAATTAGCTCGACTGGGACCATGTGAATTCATGCTGTGGTTTTGTGGGGCTTGTCACAGGGTTTATATTGCACAAGGACATATTATCAAAATTGCAAGTGTGTATTGAAATTGGGGAGGTCATGATGAAACCATTAAGGTTATATACACTATCTACTGGAACATCTGGAACATTCCACAAACAACCACCACCCCCTCCCCACCCCCGCCCCCACCAACCATCTGGAACATCCCCCTGGGTACTTGATAAACTATCACGCAGCCTCCAGAGAGGATAACCAGTCAAGATAAAAGGCATTATGCCCCACCAATAAAGCAGTGCCTAATTAAAGCAGACACTGTAGCAGCTGTCAAGGACATTGCCAAAGTTTTGGAAAAGCAGAGACATATTATGACAATGCGCCAGCCACACCAACTCTCCTGTTTAGTCTGTGGGAAAGCCGGATGGCTCCGGACATCTAACCATAGACTACAGGGAATAAACAAAGTCGCAGAACAATTAAGGTCTGTTTTTAGCTGACCCATCTACAACACTGGGACAAATTTATCCTCATTATTGTGCATTCAGTGTCTGAGACGTGTCTAATTGGGGCGACATGGCTCAGGCAGTAAGAGCAGTCATCTGGCAGTCGGAGGGTTGCCGGTACGATCCCCCGCCCGGGCTGTGTCGAAGTGTCCCTGAGCAAGACACCTAACCCCCAAATGCTCCTGACGAGCTGGTCGGCACCTTGCATGGCAGCCAATCGCCGTCGGTGTGTGAGTGTGTGTTTGAATGGGTGAATGAGAAGCATCAATTGTACAGCGCTTTGGATACAGGCGGTATATAAATGCCAACCATTTACCATTTAATTGGATTTGCAGGTTTCAGTCAGAGAGACAGGATTGGTTTCAGTTTACATTAGATAGACAAAAATGGACCAGAGTACCTAGGGATCTCATCATGCCCCTACAGACATCGGAGTCCAGTGAAGGACCCCATTACTAAAATCACATTAAAGGTTCAATATTTCTACAGTACATTGATGATTGGCTGGTGTCCCCCCCAGACAGAGAAACACATATGAGAGATATAAAAATCATGATGAAGGGCTAAGCTGCAGGAAATAGTCTAACTAATCGTATCTTTCAAGGACCCACTATATCACACTGCCAGCACAGCCTGACTCTGGTTCAAGCTGCTGCTATATTGAACTGTCCACATCAACAAACCTACAACAGTTATAGGGCTAAGGAGGATGTTAAGGATTGTTGAATTTCAAGCATGCTCAGAATGCTAGGATACACCTCAACCATAAACTGAAATGTTGAAGCGCAATCCTGAACCATGCTGAGAACTGAACAAGCACAAGGGCCTGTTCTAGGCTTTCCCAAACAAATTTAATATCCATGTTACTGAGTCCAGTGGAGTTATGCCTGACTGTTGCAGGAACATGGAGGGAAATGTCAGACAAAATGAGGTTTTGACAGACAGCACCTGGAATTAAAATAAAAGAAAGCCCTCCCCAGTTCCTCCTCCATGGCTTCATTTGAAGAGTCCAGCAAAAACAGAGACCGAGTATCTCTGTCATACAGCAAACAGCCACCCAATACTTTCTGTTGACGGGTTGCTACATGAATGATGGCAAAATATTCTCAAGTCATGCTGTTTGTAATGAATGCAGAACACTAAAATAAGGCTCCCCACCCCTCTCCCACTCTGCACGGGCTGCTGAATTGGTAACTCCCATAGAAGCATGTAAATTGGGCGAGTGAAAATATGTTGCTATTTATACCAACTCGCATCATCATGCATTTGCTGTGATAAATGATTTTGGTGGTGTATGGGCACAGACGGAGGAACTTTCTGACAGCCACTGGAGGAAAAAATAGCAAACCGGACACAAGTTTCTGCACCGTTGGGAGCCTGCGAGCTTGTGAATGCAAAGCGTCGAGCACCGTAGCACATGGAAATGGCACAAATAATTCAAGAGAGGCGCAGAGCTTGCAAAGCAGCAAAGGCCGCAGCTCTCTCCCCCCCCCCCCCTTTCCCAGGGAGGAGATGACAGGATGTTATAACTCTGCTTTAGTGGCATCTGCCTCTACACTCCTGTCCGCAAAAGAGACACAAAGAATCTGCAAACAAGGCATAGGGAGGAGCGCTCAACCTGGCACCACAAGCTCTGATCTCATTCATCACTTCAGCTTGTCATAGGCGGTCACGTTCCAGTGCTGAGAAAATGCACACGTTTGCTAAGGCCAGCGTGGCAAGACTGTGGGGCTTTTTAAATTGACTACTGTAAACAACATAGTGAGTGTGCATGGACCAATAGTGGTGCTGCTACTAAACTTCCATTGCAGCCTCATCCTTGACCCAATCCTTATAAGCACAAATATATACTATTAAATATCAATACATACTGTAAATAATATACAACCAGATACAAATAAATTGCTGTAAATAAAGCCTTCAGTTAACTAAATAAGTAATGAAGGGATCCTCTGCACTTTGCCATTACAGTCACCACAGAAACAACAAAAGCTTAGGCCAGGATAATCAAATCTGCAGTATTGATGATTTTGATTTCTACTGTACCTGATGAATTAATCAACTAATGCCTTTGAGTTTCCAGAGATTTAGCTCAGGTCCCAGATTTAAGTAACCGGATTAGAGGGGAAGAAATAAAAACCAGCAGTACTACTTGTCACCAGCAGTCATGCTTTAGGCCGTACTCCGGAGATCCCAGGCCGAATGATGGAGATAAGAATATGGGTAAGTAAGACGGAGATGAGAATATGGGTGAGTAAGACGGAGATAAGAATATGGGTAATATACACGCCCCCCCCCCGCCTTCAGCTAGCTCACCTGCACTGTGCCCTTCTGTGACCAGCTGCTGGAACTGGGCCAGGGTTCCCAGGGTTTCATTGAACTGCATGAGGTCGGAGGGGGCGCTGTCCTGGGGAAAGAGTCCCTCCAGCACCAGGGCTCCCACCCCCAGGGACTCCAGGTAGGGCAGACGGTCCCGAACCCCTGACAAAAAAAAAAAAAAAAAAAAACCACACACACCACCCACATGTCAAAAACCTAGGCGCAAAAACCCAGCGGCTGTGTGTAAATTAGAAGGCATTTGAAAGAAAAGGAAACTATCGTCTGGGCCATATACCTTCTACATTAAAATACACTTTTACAGTTATTTAGCTAATGCTTTTATCCAAAAGGACATTAAGTAGACTTAGCAGGGGCCAATCGCCCTGTAGCAATATGGGGTTAAGGGCCTTGCTCAAGGGCCCAACAGCTGCACTGATCCTATTGTTGCTACACTGGGGTTTGAACCACCGACCTTCCAGGTCCCAGTCAAGGACCTTAGCCACTGGGTACAGGCTGCTCCACTGGCTACTTCTACTGCCTGAGTCTCTGTGTTGAATATTTTGCACTTGTGTTGCCACTTGATAACTTAATATCTGATGATGAGAAAGGGCTGCTCAGTTCACACAGGCTCGTCAGCTGAACGCCGGCCAGAGATTACGCAGCATTGTGTCAGGCCTTGACCAGAACATTCACAGTCTCTGCTTCAACATTATCCAATTAATCCCGTCTTGATAGAGCGACTGACTATTTTTGTAAGTGATTTTAAAAAATAAAATAAAAATGAAAACTCATTTGGAACATTTACAGAACGTTCCAGTAATGTTCTGGGAACTAAAATTTGGTAATTCTGGTTTATTCTGAGCTCCTAGAATGCACTCCACCCCTCAACTCAATTTTTAAAAGTTGAACATCACTTTTTACAGGGACACTGTCACAAAGAAGCTTTACAGTGGAAATACCAAAAAAAAAAAAAAAAAACAACTAACGGGTACGAACCCAATCTCCTCGTACAGAACCAGCCGTGGGTTTGACTCACCGTTGATGCCCCCTGGCCCGTCCCCGTGGGCGGACAGCAGCAGGGCGGGCTGCATTCGGTAGAAGAGCGCCCTCTGCCACCACTGCAGGGGCGGGGCGATGGGCCGGGGGCTGGTGGCGATGATGGCCACGGCGCCGCACAGCAGGGCCAGCCAGCCCAGCCAGAAGAGCAGCACCAGGCGGGCACGGAGCTTCCTCCACCACGGGGTCCCGGCCACCTCCTCCAGCTCCTCCTTGCTCAGGGGCCCCGAGAGGCTCCGCTCCGGGGGCTCTGTGTCGGGGATGAGGAGGGGCACCGTCTCCGAGCCCCCCGGGCTGCCCGACGGCACGGGGGCCGCGCCGGCCGTCACGCTCCCGTAACCCGGGTCTCCGTCCACCCTGAGAGGCATCTCGTCTCACTGCGAGCGACAGGGGGGACAGAGAGACCCTTATTACAGGCAGAGCGGCATCTCGTCTCACTGCGAGCGACAGGGGGGACAGAGAGACCCTTATTACAGGCAGAGCGGCATCTCGTCCCACTGCGAGCGACAGGGGGGACAGAGAGACCCTTATTACAGGCAGAGCGGCATCTCGTCCCACTGCGAGCAACAGGGGGGACAGAGAGACCCTTATTACAGGCAGAGCAGCATCTCGTCCCACTGCAAGCGACAGGGGGGACAGAGAGACCCTTATTACAGGCAGAGCGGCATCTCGTCTCACTGTGAGCAACAGGGTGGACAGAGAGACCCTTATTACAGGCAGAGCAGCATCTCGTCTCACTGCGAGCGACAGGGGGGACAGAGAGACCCTTATTCATTACAGCCCAGCTTGAGGTACAGGAAGTGAAAGTTCAGCACCTGTATGGGAAAGTGCCACCAGAATCATCCACAAAGAATCTAAGATAAAAATGGTTGTATATTTTCAGTTTTTTTATGCAGTTACAGAGGTTGGCACAGGACTTCTGAAAACATAGCATTATGTTTATTGCATGTTTACCATTTCACCCTACCAAAATAGAAAATGTAAAATATCATAAAGTAACAAGATGAAAAAAAAATGGTTAACTGATTTAAGAGATTAAGTCTTATAACAAGACTAAAAACAGTTAAGACAGTGTGGTCTTCTCAGTTCGCAGATGTGAAGCAAATCTTCCTGAGATGAGATTTTCTGGAAGAGCACCTGAGACAGTGGAGTTTCCACTGAATAGCTATGCAGAAGTTAAATAGCTATGTAGGCTTTTCTTGTTGAAGAGTGATGCTATATTCCTCCTGTACAATTCCTGACACTTACAGGTTTTCCCCAAACATCCACGCTGGTAATATGTGGTGGCCCAACACCCTGTTAAGTGGCTGCATATTGGATTTATCATTTTCTTTGTTGCTTATAGACCACATAACATTGTCCATAGAGCCTTACAGCACATGCAATGATTACTATTAATGGTATACGAGTACTTTACCAATATGGTACTGTTTGTTACCAGTAGGGACTATCAGCAATTACTTTGATTACTTTTTCTAGCTTTATTCATGCATGGGTATAAAATCCCCAAATATGTTAAAGAATGTATTTTGGATACATTCAGCACTTTGGATAAAGGCGCTACATAAATGCCAGCCATTTACCATTTACCATGAATTTCAGCCATATAATTCTGAAATGTAGCGCCATATAGCACAGAGGCGTACTCACCTGCAGAGCCTGCAGAAATGTCTTTGCGGTCAGATGTACTGCCCTGTTCGTTTCGAGGTCTGAGGCGGTGTGCGGTGCGCTACTCCTGCCGCCCTCCGGTCCTCAGGGTGCGGCTGCTTTCTGCCCCTCGCCCCCGTCAAAGTGAAGTAGCTGGATCAGGCTCCGGTCCTAATGAAGCAACTTTCAGGGCAATTAGCACAGAGCCGTTAACTGCTGCCACACCCCCTTAACACATTCTGGGCATATTCAGACCAGAGTGCCGCCATTTTGTGTCGGTCGCAGTACCACGGAAAACAGAATCGCAACAATGTAAAATGTTGCCGCCATATTGTGCCTTTGCTCCCAATGCGGTCAAACGCCTCTGTGCCACTGTGGTCAGCCGATTGATGTGAGGGTTCTGAGACCAGGTTCACAATACTGCAGATTGATGAACTTAAACATGTTTGATAGATTATTTGTGTGTGTGTGTGTGTGTGTGTGTGTGTGTGTGTGTGTGTGTGTGTGTGTGTGTGTGTGTGTGTGTGTGTGTGTGTGTGTGTGTGTGTGTGTGTCTGGGTTGGGGGGGGTCAGGCAGCTCAGAGTGTGAATACTGAGTAAGACAGAAAGTCTTGGAAACTGAAGAAAGCAGCCTGGTGTTACGCCATTTGTGCCAACTTCTCACAATAGTGACAAGAAGGCTGTGAGACTAGGCTGATGCCACTGCTTGCAGGCGTGTTAGAGTGGTCCTGGTACACCTTAGAAGGCTGCTGGGTCAAATGAGAGTCATTGTAATGACATAATTACCTCTGCTGACCCTGTGCAGAGATGTTTTCAACCTCACATCAGGCAAGTGCACAGTCAGGGAACAAGGAGGGCTTGAGCCCCTGCCCTTTTGCCCTCAGAGTCAAAAAGTGCTGGTGCTTTTTCGGCTGGTGTTAATTGTATTTTATTTTTTTCTTCATATTAAATTTAATTAAATCAAATTTCAAGAGGGAAATGTATAGTAGTATCCACGCAAAAATACACTTAATTTCAAAAGTACTCCCTTAATTTTAAAAGTACTCCGCTCTTCAACGCCCCAGTCCAAACGGTTTTGTCTCAAATCAATCAACGTCGTATCTTCCGACATTCCGAATAAAACTTCCGAATAAAACAAGCCCCAGTTCGGTTACGGTGAATGATATCACTCAGGTAGGCATTGTTTTAATTATGAAACCACGATTAAACAACACTTACTTACTTACTTACTTACTTTATATGTTATATATCCGTTGATGAAGTCGGACTTACCAGTTGCCATCTTCACGCCGTAATTTCGTCATTACTAGCCTCGGTACTGCCGAGCAAGCAAGCTCGTCTAATTATCATTAAAACGACGTTATATCCGTCATTCACAACTTACAATTTTCCAATTAATTTCTGAAGCAGGCAGTTTTGTATCGTTTTTATAGTTTAGTGAGAAGGAACATCATTTTCTTTATAGCCTGTTTTCTAAAAACGTGATGTTTAAAAGTGTATTGTTTGGGCATGCCGCAGTGTGTTTTCCCTATTAAAATTAAAGTTTCAATCAATCAATCAATCAATTTTGATTGGGAAATAAGAAGCAGAATAAACACAGCTAGAAGAGGCAAATACACCTGTCTCCAATGAAAGGCAAAATACTTCTCACTTCTCTGATCCTGGTTCAGTTTTTCAGCCATATGCAATGCATAGATATAACAAATATAGAAGAGTGTGTGTTTTTTTAAATATAATGTAATACTTTGGTTTCTTTTCCTCTCAGTGTCATTCTCAAAAACATTATCTGTAGTTCAGTAGTTGTACCATATGTCTCATTTATAAAATATATGCAGTGCACAAAATGATACAGAACATGAAAACAGAAGGATGTTTTAAAACCCCAAATTCAGGGGGCTTATGCATCAAGCAGAATCGTATCATTACTTATGAAGAAAGGTAAAACAAGTTCAGGTCCAGGACTTTTTGGTCCAGGTCTAGGCTTTTAATTTGTGTTTGGGATAAACATGTCAGTGATGAATTCTGATAATCTTCCCAGGAACGAAAGGCTTGAGGAAAAGAAAGAGGGGGAGCTACAGCAGGCAGCCCAGAGGAGCAGCTTTCTCCTCTCATGGATCAGGCCAGCTAGTAGCAGTTGGGCGGAGGAAACCACAGGAAAAGATTATTCTAATTCGGAGAGAGAGATTTCTCGCCTGATAAAGAGTCCACAGATGATGCAGAAGACATTACTGGGGCCATTGCAGCTTGCATTACAACGTCAAATATGTGGTGTCATCATGGAATAATGTGTTTCAGTAAGATTTAAACAGGTCCCATGTTATGAACATGGTGTGTGATTATGGATGACGTCGGTGTGGCAACCTCGGGGTGGGAATAGTGTGTGTCGGTGGGGTGAGTGCCCTTTTTTAGCTTGAGCCCCCGATGCTTAAAATGTCCTTGCTCGGCCCTGGCCTCACATCTGTATGTTGGAGCATCTTCATGAAGTTAACTTAGTCTGTTTGTTAAAAGCTTGACACTTGCACAGTCTAAAGCATCATGAGTGCATGAGCACGTACAGCCGAAGCACATATGCAGTCCAAGCATGTTCAACTACCCAAAATATGCCATTTTTATTCCCGAGTTACCAACCTACATTTGTTTCCAACAGCATTCCCATTAAGAACTAAATACATTAAAACAATGTTTTTCAAATAATTATCCTTCGTGGCTTCATTTTGATATATAATGTTCATAGAGTTATCTACAATGTTAAATTAGTTTACTGAGACAGTTAAAACATACAGTTTCGAATATTTACACTTTTCAAAAACTCCCTGTCACCACCAACTAAAAAAGAGCTCAATAAGGCAGCACAGTAAAATGACGTGCAAAAAACAGACCCAGGAAAAATGAGTCACTGGTTTCCCCCAGAGTAGGTTTGTGGGGTAGAGTAGAACTCCTGGGTCATTCACGACAGTCGGTCTGAGCTGGAATTTGTCCTGGTCCCATACAGTGCGGTGTGCCGGGATCTTTGCGCCGCAGATACCATACATTCCTGAGGCTGTGTCAAGCTGAGCCAGGAGTCACAGTGGGCTAAGGGTGACTGCGAAGTGTTTGTGCTAACCCACGCCACCATTAGCGGATATTATATATTCAGACAGACTACCGGGCCATGATGGATGACTGCAATTAGTGCAATCAGCCACTTTCGCTAGCGAGGCCGCGCGAAATATGCACTGTGCACGTGTCAGCAATGATGCTAGCGGCTGTTTGCTACAGGGGCTTCTAACTGTTGCTTGTTTACTCGTCCAGCTAAGTCATTTCAGCACACACTTCTGCGGCCTCAGCTTCAGTCAGATCCCTGAGTAACGGGAGCATGCACTCAGTGGGCACTTTATTAGGTATTTATTAGACTTATTTCTTAGACTTATTAAGTGTTCTGCTGCTGTAGTCTATCCGCTTAGAGGTTTTACGTGTTGTGTGTTCAGAGATGCTCTACTGCATGCCACTGTTGTTAAGTGTGGTTATTTGCATTACTGTCACCTTGCTGTCAGCTTCGTCTGGCCCTTCATGTCTGACCTCTCTTATTAACAAGGTGTTTCTGCCCGCAGAACTACTGCTCACTGGATGTTTTTCGCACCATTCTCTGCAAACTCTAGAGACTGTTGTGTGTGAAAATCCCCGGTGATACTCAAACCACCCTGTCTGGCACCAACAATCATTCCTTGGTCAGAGTCACTTCACAGACCAAAATATTTCCCCATTCTGATAGTTGTTGTGAACATTAACTGAAGCTCCTGACCTGTATATGCATGATTTTATGCATTGTACTGCTGCCACACGATTGGCTGATTAGATAATCGCACAAATAAGGTGTTCCTAATAAACTGCTCAGTGAGTGTATACCGTTTCTCATCACGGTTGCAGGAAATGCTTAGAGTGGAAGGAATTTGGCCCGAATGATGAATGGGAAAGCCTTTGACCAAATTTGGCAGCCACTTGGTAGCCACTGGACATTGCTTAAATAGGTCCATTCATGTTCTTACAGAGGCCACAGTGCTGAGAATCTGTGTCCACCCAGGCACTGTGCATTCTATCTGAAATGTGCTATAATCGTGTTTTCAATGTATATACTTTTCAAGCAGGGTTTGTAAACCATGAGTGGATTTTTGCCTCGGTTCTGTTCCATTCTTCAGCCATTAGCTAGACTCCAGCAGAAATAGAGTCCTTGTCTTTTTGCCAGATGGTGGGCGTCACTATGGAGATGCAGTGCTGAGGGTTCTGTTTCCATGGGAACCACCTCTAGCAAGACTCCTCGGAGTCGCCGGTGTCCTGGAATGACAGGCAGGTCAGCGGTGCTAGCACTCAAATTTAGCATGTCAGTTATACATAACTTCACCGTTGCTTAGAAGTTGGTAAGCTTACCCGGAATTACTGTAATAGGATTTAGGCTGCACTGTAGCTGTCCATTATTACGCTGTGTTATCCTACAGACTGTGTTACAGTCCTCTCTAATGCAGGTCAGCATTATTAGTTTTTCGACATCCAGCACAGAAGGCTTACTGTAGACGTGAGCCATACTTACTTGCTCGTGTTCTTGTTCTTGCTCTTGTTCCTGTTCTTGTCGTCTGTTTGTCACTGTCAACTTCTGGTAGGCAGAGATAATACAGTCCCTCCTGCCAAACAAAAGACTGTAAACAAAAGTCCAGCAGCCACTTGCTGGACATTCAGTAGGATTCAGCTTTCTCTTTCCCTGGAAATGGATGTGCTTCATTTACTGTGCACATTCACTGTGGCATTCCCTTTTGCTTCAAAGCCCCCGTACCCAGAGTGCCCACTCACTTGCTGGAGATGCCGCCCCCCGGTGGCAGCCCGGGTATATTTTCTGCGGTCAGGTACTTTATCACAAACAGCAAGTCGGGCTCTTCGTCTTTTGATTTCAGCATTTTCAAGGCCTCTGCAAAAAAAAAAACAGAGCAAGGTTACAGCTCAGAAAGAAAAAAAACAAAATAGAAATTGACACACCCTTTATGTTTTTAACTTTTGGTGAAATGAACTGCAATCTTCACATTCTAACCACATAGAAATGGCTCTGTCTGCTATTCTCTTTTACTGAGACAAACTCAAGCGTCCCACTCTCATCCTCTCACTCACTCACTTCCTCATTCACCCTCACTCTCTCACTCATTTTCCCCCAGTCCTTCAGTTCCTCAGAGTATATAATACAGAGGTGTCCAATCTTACCCTAAAAGGGCCGGCGTGGGTGCAGGTTTTTGTTAACCCAGCAGTAACACACCTGATCATACTAATTAACTAATCGTGGTCTTTAATCAAGACCTTGATGAGTAGAATCAGCTGTCTTAGTCCTGTGCTAAAACAACAACCTGCACACACACACACCGGCCCTTTCTAGATAAGATTGGACACCCCTGATATAATATATAAAGACAGCAATGCCAATAGAAACCTATGGGGAAAAAATCCACCGCACTGGGCACCAGGAAGTGTAATAGTTAATGCTCATTTGTGTCCTTGGTCACATGCCTTGTCACATACACAAAGACAAAACAGGGTAATTACATGCTTCTGCGCATGAACCAGCGGAAAATGCTTGGGCATTTGCCAAATGAGGATGCAAAAATTGCATGTCTGATCATTCTTTGGGAAATAAAAACATCTATATTTTTCCATGTGCTAGGGGGGAAAATTGGACCTCTGGATTGGATTTATTTATAATATGCATTTATAATATTTATATATATGTAGCATAGATTGAACATCAATATACGAGTGGAAATATTTTTAAGTGCTCTCCAACTAACATGGAGTCCAATGGGGAAATACTTTTTTGAGTGCAAATATAGGTATCACTAGAAAGGCGACTTCATATCAATCGGCAAAACCGATGGCCCCGTGTTCAGTACCTGCAACTTTGCCTTCAATCACCTCCTCCAGCTCAGCCTCACGCTGCAATGCCTCAGGCGACACCTGGGGGGCGCCAGGGAAGCATATTATGATGATGCTCATGTTGTCCAGACTGCCCTGTGGGTGGAGACAGAGAGCAAGACTCATGTGAGCTGAGATCAGTCAGGCACTTCTACTGAACATCCATTAAGAGTTTCTTAAGGGTATGAAAAAAACTAAAACTATAATTTATAACACGCTCACTAAGAAACCACATCTCATCTAGAAATCAGTACAAGTAATGGGTATAAAAGTGCTTAACGTTCATTGCTATTCCTTCACTGGCAAAAAATAACGGTCAAGAATGTCATTTTAGCGCAAATTTCACCACACTCTCAGGATGATTCCCAAGGGAGGATTTAATATCAAGCTGCTGGAACTCAACTGTAGATAAAAGTTTTTGAATAAAAATAATGTTACACTGAAGAACCTGTAGTGATATGTCATTAGTATTCACAGAAGGCTCTTGTGAGTCCTAACACACGCTGAGCACTTCCTCAGAGATGTGCCGTGACTTAGCAGGAATCCCATTAAGAGATCTCCATGTCTCCGTTTTTATAGTTGTGGAAGTTGGTTTATTTTTTGACTTGGCCCTTGTCTATTTCTGTGTAGTGAGGTATTCTGTCTCTTGCACTGCGCGCTTGGCATAGTTCGTTAAAGGTTTACTGGTGGCTTGGGCGAGGCCAGTCTAATCTCGTGATCTTGTTTGTCCTGTGTGCTCGAACACTGTAAGTCAGTAATGTCTGCGGGAATACACTGTTCGTAGAGCTTCAAAAGTTTCGAATAGAGTGGAATTTAGTGAAATGTGAAAGTTTTGCGTATAAAGAAGGAAACCATTTTAATAGCAAAAATCTGTAGAGCACAGTATGTGTCACCAACGAAACCCTGATACACGGTGTGTGAGCTAGCTAGAACAAGTGTCCTGATCCAAATGTAACCAGCTCTGTGAAAAGGCGGATGTACACTTTGTCTCCTCTGATCCAGCCCAGGTATAAGCCTACCGTGGCCAACAAGCCACCCACCATCCGCACAGCTGTGTGTCTGCCAGCAATTTGGAGATTGACTCCCAGACCACTATAGGGCTCACTGACGGACCGACGGTTGGCATCGATGGAGGTTCAGGTGCTTGCTTTTTGGGAAGCTACGCTGGTTCTGCTGGCTAAGCACCAGCCAGCGTGTTTCATTCTAAGACCTGGATGAGATGGGCCAAGCAATTGCTGCCAAGTTTTTTGCAGTTGTCCTTTTGTTGCAGCATTGATGTATTCTTTCTATTTTTTTCATTATTGACTGAGTTTCTTTCTGTTCCTGCCATTTTGGATCTGTTCAGTGATCAAGTGCAAGTCAGTTTGAGCACTGACTCTGAATGAGCCAGTTGCCTGGCATTGCGTTTAGTGATGATAGAGTTCATGATCACACAGCCTCAGTCCACCGTTTCGGTGTGCCTCAAGCAAAATGTCTCTGCAAGAAACATTTCTGGAAACCCAATATCAATATCAGTCATAGTAGTTGGAGCAGTTTTAAGAATTGATTAATCTGTTCGCATGCTGGAACAGACTATGGTCTGAGATCATGGGGCTAATAAGATCTATAAATCCAGGAGTTTGTGGATAAGAGGTGGGAGGCAGCCTCTGATTAAGCTGGTGTTCCCCAGGTTAAATACCTAACAGGTAAAGGAGCCATTTGGCCTGTACAGGTTCACCCCTAATCCTGCATGGTACGTGTCAGATCACTCACTCTGTCCTGCACCTCTAACTCCTAATCCTGCTGCTTAGAACAGAAATATCTCTCACCTAGAACATGTAATATTGCCTTAATTAGTATCTTGCTATAATCAGGTGGACATCCTATGTTTCGTTACATACACTTCATCAACGGTAACCAATTAAACTAATTTAATTGGTTACCGTATTGTATTGTATTTCCAGGTCTGACCACTTGTGTGTGTCTGTGTGTGTGTGTGTGTGTGTATGAGTGTCTTACAAAGCCTTCTGTCTTTTGTCATAATTCTTTTGTCTTTTGTCATCACTGTCTTTTGTTTTGACATTATTAAAATAATTTCTTATATACAAGGCTAGAAAATACTGTGTGAAATCGCCAAGTAGCTTTACAGTTGCCTGCTTAGGATGGATCATTCATAAATCAAGATCATGAATCAGTTATCATTTGAACCTCCCACCTCCTTGAAGTCTATTTTGATATTAGGTGCTTCTACAACTGGAGGCGTAAAGGATATTTATTCTTAACATGTGCCTCTTCTTGCCGTTTTGTTCCTATAGTCTTTATCGATGTAATGCCTTTATAGACACCTGGCCTTGTGTCACACTATCCATGCTATGCAAGTATTGAAAACAGAACAAAGAGCAGCATCACCCCGGTTATTGAGAAAGAGGTCTTTCCAATCCACATCCACTCACAAGTTATGTGGCAAAAGGAACGAGGACACTTGTGTCTTTGCTCCTGAGTGGAGCGTCTTTGAGGCTATGACCGCACACTGAAACGCACCTTGTAGAGGCAGAGGTCTTAAACGCACCTTGTACAGGCAGAGGTCTGAAATGCACCTTGTACAGGCAGAGGTCTGAAACGCACCTTGTAGAGGCAGAGGTCTGAAACGCACCTTGTAGAGGCAGAGGTCTAAAACGCACCTTGTAGAGGCAGAGGTCTGAAATGCACCTTGTAGAGGCAGAGGTCTGAAACGCACCTTGTAGAGGCAGAGGTCTGAAACGCACCTTGTAGAGGCAGAGGTCGAGGACCTGGGTGCAGACCTCCCGCAGGTCGTTGCAGACCAGCAGCCGGCTGCGCACGAAGGCGCAGAGCTCCTCGTTGCTGATGGCGTCCCACACGCCGTCGCAGGCCAGGATCAGGAACTCGTCGTCCGGCGAGCGCTCCATCTCGAAGATCTCCGGCTCGGGCGACACCAGCTGCTCGGTCTGCGCGCGCCACTCCACCTCCTTGAAGTCGAAGTCGCCGAGCGCGCGCGAGACGGCCAGCGAGCCGTTGACGCGCTGCAGGGTGACGGAGCCGCCGGCGTTCTGGATGCGCTCCTTCTCGCGCGGGTTGCTGGGCTTGTGGTCCTCGGTGTAGAAGGCCACCCGCCCGTCCCGGCAGAGCAGGGTGCGCGAGTCGCCGCAGTTGATGAAGTACACGCGGCGGGGCGACAGCAGCGCGGCGGCGGCCGTGGACCCGCTGCGGTCCCAGCCCTCGCGCCGCGCCAGGTCGTGCATGCGCCTGTCGATGCGCAGGAAGCCCTGCCGCACCCCCTCCATCACCTCGTCCTGGTCCTCCTGCGCTTTCACTGCGCCTGCCGGAGGAGAGCGGGAGGTCACGCGCCGCGTGTTCGCTCAGCCGCGGACGGGCTACGTCATGCAGGGCTTCAGGCACGGAGCATTGTTTAAAGCTCAGGTCTGCTCACCACCACAATGCTGTCAGTTTTCATGTTCACCTTTATATTGCCATGCTATGAGCAACAGTAATACAGAAAACAGTTGTACACCCAAAACCCGTGCAAGGTGCTGAGTTACAGTATATATTAAGAAAATAATCTAATTAAAAAAACTAATTTATTTTATGTGGATGGTTAATCAAGTCAGCTTTAGGTTTATGAGATGATTATCCTCCCACACAAACTTGAATAAACTGTTTATCATATAATGTTTTACAATGCATGGGAATAATACATACAATCTTTAGAAAATAAAATGAATGATGAAAAATTACAATGAACTGTAACACCAAATGAACCTGCCAGAATAGGCATGTGAATTACATATACTGTATTTCCCATTATCAAAACAAATCACCTTGGCGAAAGACAAAAGAATAGCTTCTATACGCTAGGAAATATTTTAGAACGCATTTCCTTGGTTGCAAAGAAAAAAAACATGAATTAAATGTGAACTGTGAACACCAGGAAGTTGCTTTTGACAACAACACAACATGACTTTTAATTATTGGACATAAAATATATATCGTATTAAAACATGTTTTGCCATACGTGTATGCATCTGGGTTGTCACTCATCTGTCTGTCTGTGTGCCTGGCTGTCCGTTTGCCTGTCCGCGTGCGTTACCTGTGGCGAGGATGTGGTCCAGGAGGTGGTGGGAGCAGTACTGCGCCACCATGGTGCCCGCGTGCCCGTCGAACACGGCAAAGTAGCTCCAGCCGGCCAGGTCCCCCTCTATCTCCGGGGTGCAGGTGTGCGCGTCCTCCATGTGCACCCTCCAGCCCTGCATGCTGGCCAGGGCGTAGCTGGCGCCCCACTTGGTCTCGCCCTCGGCGCTGTGCTTCTGCAGGACGGGCCGGTCCAGGTACGGGCTGAGCACCATGGAGTCGTCGTCGTCCAGCAGGTCCTCGGACGCGCCCTCCGCCTTCTCCCCCTTGAAGAAGAAGGTGACCAGCTTGCCCGTCTCCTTCGCCAGCTGCCGCAGGATGGAGGGCACCTCCACATTGCTGGCTCTCCTGGCCCTTCTCATGGCTCTCCTCCTCTCGCTCTTGCCTCGCTCCTGGCTCGGTCGGTAGCCTCGCTGGCTGAGGTCGCGGCGTGGTGGAGCGGTCGTGTAGGCGGCCGATGTAGGGTTGCGTTGACAGCACAGCGGGGTTCACTGGGGTCTAGACAAGGCCCTCATTACTCTGCCCCTCAATCCTCCTGCGATCACTGAGCCTCTCCCCCGTCCTGTGTTGGTCTCTATCCTCTCCGCTGTATACAGTGTGCTTCCACCCCCCACCTGCTCTCCATTTCTCTCCTGCAATTGGTCTGTCTATTTCTGTGCCCTTATCCCTCGACATGCTTATCCATCTCTCTCTCTCAGTCACTCTCCTTCATCTCCCTCCCTCCCTTCCTCTCCCTCTAATTTATGCCACCACTCTCTCTCTATGTTAGCCTTTTAAATGAGCTTAGTTCATTACAGTAGATATCCACCAGTGGGGTAAATGGGCACGTCTGCGTTTCGTAACAGCCCGGCAATCCCAGGGATTAAAACCTTGGAATACCAACGCAGGGTGTGATGACGTCACGGTGGGGAACTTTAATCCCTCGCTGTGGCAATGTATCACTTAGTACTGGGCTGCCTGGATTTGTGGTCCGCACATGTTTTCAGTGGATGGCAGTACATGCTTAAGGCAGATATAAGGATGTAGGCAAGCAGACTTTTCTGCTGCACTTGACAAGTAATGAGAATCACCATTATATACCAATTGTATATTTCTTGGTAAATAATGTGTACATCAAAATGAGAAATGATAGGCTAATTCCCTTCCTGGAGGATTCTCCTCTGTTCAAAATCTAAAATATGGAAAATGTGTTTTTACCTCCATGTTAATCCCTAAATCAGGAAATAAGTGTTAAAACCGCTGTGATATTCCTCCCCCAGTCATAACAGGACTGTGAATGGCATTCGGGTAGAAACCCTTCCCCTGGTGTGACCCCTGTGTTGAAGCAGACTGCTGGTCAATGCTGCAAGGCAGTGTCCTTGGTCTGAGGTTGCCTCTGTTCTGCTGCAAGGGTCACGTGACGTGTCACGTGATCACTCCTGTCTGTAGTGTAGCTCTCACAAGAGGGCCCTAGAGCAGCACTGAGGCACCATGCAAATTCGCTGAGCATCCTTTTATAATGGTTAAACAAGCAGAGTGCTCAAGAGCGTGTGTGGGGAATGTTTATTAGTACATGATTATTGTTATTGTATGTGGCTTTGTGTTGTCTATTGCATTATGAATCAATGTGATGTTCTTGGCATCTGAAATATAAATGTTTGCTCCCCTGTGAAAAGTGTGCATGGTTCATATTTAGTTTGTTTATTAATCCATTCATACTGTATATAAATGGCTTTATTTTTGTTTGTGGGTTTGTGTTTCTTTTTGTCGCTTGCCAGGAATTAGAGAACAAAGGAGGACATGCATTCAAACAAAGAACAGGCAGGGAACTGCCCTCCTGCAGAGAGATGTACACACAAACAGCTGGGCCTGAACAGCAAGAAAAAAATACCAGTACACATACACAATATTTCTCTCTCCCTGCATATCTCTCTCTCCCTACATCTCTCCCTCTCTCTCTCCCTGTATCTCTCTCTCTCTCTCTCTCTCTCTCTCTCTGCCCTGCTCTGCTCTCCTGCAGTCGTTGTGGTGATGAAGAGAGAGCAAAAAGGGGAGGGAGGGGCATTGGAGAGGAGGAGAGGGAGGGTGTGTGCTGTGCATTAGAGAGAGAGAGTGACGGCAGAGCACTGGAGGAACAAGGAAGAGGAGGAGGGGAGGGGGACGAAAGAGGGAGTGAGCGAGAGGGAGATCCAGCGGAGAGACCAGCCGGGACGGAAGGGGGCACGGCAGTCTGAATGGGCCCAGCGGTGCCTTGATGGAGCATGGGACAGGTTCTAGGATTCTCCCACTGCAGTGCGTACCGCCTTTCTCTTTCAATCTGCCTGCCTACCTGTGCGTCTCTCCGTCTATCTGCGGATCTGCTTTTAACGTTGAATTCCTCTCTCTCTCTCTCTCTCTCTCCCTGTCTCTCTCTCTCTCTCTCTCTCCCTGTCTCTCTCTGTGTCTCTCACCCTCCCTCCCTCCCTCTGTTCTGTGCCTGGAAGCGTAAACACATCCTGTAGCGCTACTCAACTGCAGGGAGGACAGGAGGATACACCTTTTATCATTACTGTTTATTCCACTGATGCTCATGTGCTGCTGTCAGTTCCAGTATTTTCAGTGTGTGTGTGTACGCGTTTCATCTGCGTGTGAGTGCGTGTGTGTTTCTGTGTGTGTGTGTGTGTATGTATATGTGTGGTGTGTATCTGTGTTGCATTTGCGGTGGTGTTACTATCCTTGAACATTGCTGGCTGATTTATGATACACTCCAAAGCTAGCATCGCTAAGGCCTCTTCCATTCGGGGTAGTAAGAGGGTACATGTTGGCTGCTAACATCACGGCGAACTCCCCTAGCCGCAGTGAAGACAGGCGTTTAGAGATGAAGTGCGTTGCGTAGGCCGCCGGCTGGCCCTTCTTATTTATTCATGAGCGGTTTGATGACAGGGCCCCCGCTAGCTTCCTCTCCGGAAATAAATTGATGGAAGTGAACCGGCAGCTGTGGACGAGGCGTCCGGGCCAGATGGTTGTGATGGGTGGCGCCATTTTCCCCCCTCATCGAGCTACGCGCGTAACCAGATAGCATTCGGCTGAAAGGCCAAATATTGGATTAGACTTACAATGATGCTTTGGCAGTGGCTCGTGAGCCGGAAAAGGTTGCTGGTTGTAGGCTAGGGGCTTCTTGAAAAATAACCTCTTAATTGTTAAATTTCCTGAATCCATGTTGGATGTTTCTGTTGCCACTGGAAGGTTGTTGTCTTAATTTTATTGTGACGAAAGGAAGTCTTTGCTTTCCCCTATTTGAAGCCTGCAAACCTAAAACTAAGCTCCTTGTATTTTGGAGTGTTTTTATTATTATTATTATTATTACCCCCAATGATGTTGATGTTCAATGGTTTCCGCTTCGAATCAGAACAATCTGTTTAGTCAAGGCTGGGTTCTGGGTTTGGTTGATTAGTTTTGACTTTTGCCATGCCTGCAGTTAGTAAAATGGAGAGTGGGAATAAATATTTCTATCTTAATTACAACCCTGCTATCAGTTATGTTATCGGTTTGGACAGGATATAATTGGCAAGGTCTATCATGTGTGGGAATCACCTGTTGGTGTTGTACTCACCCACCGTGGAACTTCATGGCATCCAGTCGGAATGACTGATGTCTTCCTCCCAGGCCCAGAACAATCTGACAGTTTGCCTGCTGTCTGGTAACACAGCTTAAACACAGGACTTCCACTGTGAGAATGTTGTGCTTTTAGCCTGCTTTTCACAGTTGACACCCCCCCTACACAGACATGCTTCAGTGCAAGGGACCAATTTACAGTTGTTTCACAGCAACAGACTGACGACAAGACAGTGCTAATAGAATCTCTAACTTTCTCTCTCTCTCTCTCTCTCTCTCTCCCTCTCTCTCTCTGTCTCTGTCTGTCTGTCTCTATCTCTCTGCCTCTCTCTCTCTGTCTCTCTCTTCCTCTGTCTCCTTCCAGAGGAATTCGGGTCAGTTTCCTCCACACCTGACTCCACTCCTCCCTGCACTGATGGTAAGAAGTAACGTGGGACTCAAACTTCTTGAAGCCCCACCAGTAGCTGAGCATATTGTGACCATCATTTGTGATTAGCTGAAGTTGTTTTTCTACTGGCAAACTCCAGTATACATTATTATGATTATGGGAGGTTGGGAGGTTGCCAGTTTAAAGTGGTGGAAAGTTTAAAGTGGGTGGTTGCGAGTAACTGAGTGTAATAAGCATTGAAACATACGAGCACCAGTTCCGCTGAAGACTTTCACAGCTAACAGAACGGCAGCTATCACCTTTTACTCGTACACTGCCGAGTTTTCATGCTCCTCTCCTCGATAATTAGGTTACTATTCGGTTATACATTGAGAAATATTAAATCCGAGACCAGTACGGTTGGTATGCAATCTCTTTGTTAGTGCTGTAGGAATACAATATCAGATTATCAAAAATATACAAAGCTGTTAATTATGCCCGTCCATGACAGTTCATCTGGGTGCGGATGGAGAGGGCTGTGGTACCTGGAACTGTCTGCAGTCTCCCCAGTGTGTCTGCAGCCTCTGTGTGCTTTGGAGGGGGGAGCGTTCTTGTCTGCATATAATGTATATTCTGGTCTACAAATATAATTGGGCTCCCCTGGGATGGAAAAATAAAATATTGATGAAAAAATTGGTTTAAAAGCACGAGTTTGAGGGTGAAAAGTGTCTCTCTTGGCGGACGCAGGTGGGAATGAGGAGTCGGACTTCCCGGAGCTGCAGACGGCGAGGGAGTGGTCCGAGGATGAGTACGACGAGGGGGGCACCAGCAGCCCGTCGGTGTGGGGGACCCCGCGACAGAACTCCTTCGAGCTCACCTTCTCCTACATCGCCTTCACCGAGGCCGAGGGGGGCGGGGCCTCCCGGCGCGACTCCGCGGGAGGGGGCCGGCGCAGGGGCGGGGCTCGAGCGGGGCGGGCCTCGCTGAACCGCGCGGACACGGACGAAAGCCTGATGCCCCCGGAGTCCCCCGAACTCGAGTGGGAACAGCGGGCCTTCCTGCCGGGGGAGGGGGAGGAGGAGGAGGAGGAGGAGGAGGATGAGGATGAGGAGGAGGCGGAGGAACCCCAACAGTCATCCCAACAGCTACCCAATCTAGAACTGAGAATGCCGCCCCCGTCCCAACCCAATCTAGAACTGAGAATCCAGCCCCCGTCCGAACCCAATCTAGAACTGAGAATCCAGCCCCCATCTGAACCCAATCTCGAACTGAGAATCCAGCCCCCATCTGAACCCAATCTAGAGCTGAGAATTCAGCCCCTGTCCGAACCCAATCTAGAACTGAGAATCCAGCCCCCGTCCGAACCCAATCTAGAACTGAGAATCCAGCCCCCGTCCGAACCCAATCTAGAACTGAGAATCCAGCCCCCGTCCGAACCCAATCTAGAACTGAGAATCCAACCCCCGTCCCATTGCTCTGATCCAGAGCCTCAAAGCAATGGTGGGGACAGCCCGCGCAGAGAGGAAGAGGAGACCTCAAGCCTTCATCACGACAGCCAAAAAGACAGCTTCGCAGGTGAGGGGGTGGGAGGGGGGGCAAGGGAATACCCTCCAAATCACAAGAGAGCGTGCACATCATTTTCACTGGAATATATGACACACTAAGGGCACTAGTGAAAAAGGGCCTTATAAATTATACATACAGCTGTCATTTATTGGTGTCTTGTGCTTTTAAGTTGTGTGCTCCTGGTGGATTTCATTATTCATGAGTTGCTTGAGCTGGGTGTATGTGTATGTGTGTGTGTGTGTGCTTGAGTCATGCTGGCTGAATCTTCCTTTGGGTCGTGGTTGTTTGAGCTGATGAAGGATGATTGACGGGTTGGAATGGAGAGAAGCTCAGAGAGGTGGCGTTGTTCATTCAGTCTGAGAAATGAATCCTCAGAGATGACTACTGATAGAGGCACGTAAAAAAATTCCTCCGGCGAAACAGCATTTGATTGCCATTTTTAGCACACTAAAAAGATTAAGGCAGCCCATGGAAATAATATGCAAAAACTACAAATGCCATCATCCTCTTGTGACTGCAGGACCGGCCTCTTGATTACTGATAGCATGTGGCAATGTTACAGCTGCCTGGGTGGAAATGAGATCACAGCGTGGTCTACGGCTATGGTGTGACTCACACAGCAGCGCTCCATGAAATCAAACACAGCACAATATCACTTCAGATCCGAGACCGTGACCCTGTGAGATCATCCTCCCCTTTGTCTAAAACCCCCTGAAATTCTGCATGATTCATTTTCCAGTTGATGGCAAATGCAGGATTTGAACAGCTAACACCACTTAGAAAAGCAGAACTTAGTGTTCTGTGGCATTTAAACAGTCTACGCAGGCAAATAGGCAATAATTTCTGAGATCTCTATCATGCTTTGTTCTCATAATGCCCAGATTCAGGAGGTTTTGTGTCAATGTTGTGGTATGTTGTTATTTCTGTTGTTAAATGAGCTAACATGTTTTTTTTAACATTCATATTCAAGAAACCCAATTCATTTTTCATAGAGCGATGCATTTTATTGAAGTCATAACCCCATCTTACAGTGGTTCCCATGGTTTCCAAAACACCAGTCAAGGTTTTTTTCTCTCTTGGCAATTAATACTGATCTGTTGATTTGTGTTATCATTGTGCCTTACACTCACCCAATCTGGTCTATTTTGCATTTTATTTCAGCGTTTGTGAATTCCGAAACAAATACAATGAAGAAATATAGTTAGGCCAGCCTGACTCCATGTATTTGTTAAGACGGCTTACCTTTGCAACGTCTGGGCGGCCTGTAGCGTAGTGGTTAAGGTAAATGACTGGGACACACAAGGTCGGTGGTTCTAATCCCGGTGTAGCCACAATAAGATCTGCACAGCCGTTGGGCCCTTGAGCAAGGCCCTTAACCATTGCTCCAGGGGAGGATTGTCTCCTGCTTAGTCTAATCAACTGTACGTCGCTCTGGATAAGAGCGTCTGCCAAATGCCAATAATGTAAATGTAATGTAATGTCAGGACATCAACAAGGTATCCTGGTGTACTGTTCAAGGACTATACACTGGTATACCTTTTTTGAATGAGTTATGCGATAATAATGTAATGAGTATGTCTCTTATTTACCCTGAAATTGTTCCTCGTAACAGACCCCCTTGTTGCTACGGAAACCACGACGGCACTGCTCACGTCTGTGCAAAAGCCGGGAAGTGACATCACTGAGATGACATCATCCGTCTCCACTTCCTCTATTGGCCAGACCACTCAGGAAGAGCCAGACAGCGAGCAGCGGCTCACAGCGTCGGACCTATCAGAGGGTGGGGGGAGGTGCCTCCAGGTATCAGGTAAACATTGTCTGTTTTTTACTAAGATATTTGAAACAATCTGCTGTTGGTTCTGCATTGATTTTCATTGTGATCTCGCGTGCATTCGATGAAGGACACTCTTTCTGAAGCCTCACAGCACTGTACTGACCTCCTCCGACAGTAGGATCAAAGCAGTGCCAGAATGACTAAGAATATGGCTAAATTCTGTGTGTAGAGACAGTTGATACTTGTAAATAATATAGCTAAAATGTGGATCTCCGTGGCTAAAATGTAATTCTAATACACATAGAAATGTAGGCTATATTTAAAAATAGCTAATAAACATTCTCTATTTACATTTGTAAAAAAAAAAAAAAAAAAACTGCCCACACATTCCGGATCTTTCTTTTGATAATCCAAGCTGGTGGATAATTAGCCTTATTAGTGAGCTGTAGCCTCTGCTGAGATGTACACATTGAGCTGAACACCTTTGCTGCATTGACACAGCAGGAATATAAATATTTCCTTTGAATGGAATGGTGTCAATCAAGAGCAAACAAAAAACCCATTCCATATTACAAATGCCTCCCAGCTAAATGCAGTTTGAATAGATCCCAGGTCCACAGCGACCTGAGCACTATACTTTAAATGGCCACGACAAACAAATTAATCAACTAGTCATCAAGTCTGCTCCCGATTTAGAAAGGTGGAGGCATTCACTGATTCGCTCACAAAGGTATTACCCATACCTCCCTGGGGCGCGACAAGGCGCCTGGTATCGATGTTTGAGTCGCAGCCAGTGGAGTGCTCCATTGTCTCCATGGCGATGACCCCCCCGGGACCAGCTGAAGAAGGGGCCAGCTAGGCACTGAGGATCTGAAAGAGGTCCCCGCTTCTTCTCTGTGAAACTGAAGCTCCTGTCAATGCTCACATAGGAGAGAAAATGAGAGGGGGGGGGTGGAAAGAGAGAGAATGAGAGAAATTGAGAGAGGGGGGGGTGGAAGGAGAGAGAATGAGAGAAAGAAAGGGGGGTGAAGGTGACGGAAATATCCGAGGCCGAGCACCTCACCCTGGCGGACAGAAGGAGAGAGAGGAGAAGAGTTGTGTACTACAGCTTTTCTGTGGCCCCCAGACTCAGCACTGATGAGGCAGCAGGGAGGAATCAGTGTCTCAAAATGGACTGACTCTTATTACTTGCCTTGGGCTTTCCCTTCCATCTTTATCCTCCTGCGATGCAGCGATTCATTTTTCTCCCTCGTAGGGGACATGAGTCTCTGGTCCTTATCTGAAGAACTACACTTCAGTGAGCAATTTATTAGGTAGTCCTGTACACCAGCTTGTTAATGCAAATATTTAATCAGCCAATCATGTGGCAGCAACTAAATGCATAAGAGCATGCAGACGTGGTTCAGCTGTCGTTCTGAATGTGTCAAACCTGTAAGGTGATAGGCTACAGCAGCAGTTTAATAAGTCTAAAAAATAAGTCAAATACATACCTAATAATGTGAGCACTGAGTGTATATATATATAAATATATATATATATATATATATATATATATATATATATACATATATTTACTTTAATATGCTGAAACCACTACACTACAAGGGTCATTGAATGAAATATTTTCGAAAATATTTTCAATGCAACGTATTTTCTTTAGCATCCCCTTGACCCTTGTATTATGTAAAAAAGTAAATACGGGACCTTTTTTCTGCTGGGTCCTCAGGAGGATATTATGACAGAAAGTCAAGTGGCTGTGTGCACGCGGCGTTCGTGGCCTTTCAAAACGGCCTCCGTACCAGGTGATTCACGGCTTGGCGTACTCCCAAATGGGACATTAGGTTTGAAGTGGATGATGTGTTTGTGCATATTGTCTTTCAGGCGTTTGTGTTTTATGTGCATTGTATTTTGTAATGCAGTAAGGTGGGTGTATATGTCTTATGTGCTCCAGGAGTATACTGTACATATGTACTGTATGTGTGTGCACATGTTTATGGCAGGGGGTATTATCGGAATACGGGTGTATATGTGAGTTTCAGAAGAGTGTGTTTTTGTGTTTCTCAGGAGTCTACGTATTGTGTGTGTGCACGTGTTTGCGCGGGGGTGTGTGTGTTTCAGAACAGTGTGTGTGTGTGTGTTTGAGGGGGCGGGTACTCTTGGACAGATATAATTAGTCCGGCAGGGCTGCTTACTGCTGACAGGGCAGTTGCGTCCAGAAGTAGCCCTGTGAGCAGAGAGACCGGTCTGAACTGAGAGGGTCAGAGAAAAGGGGAACTCCGACTGAGAGTCACAGAGCACTGCGAGAGGGTCAGAGAAAAGGGGAACTCCGACTGAGAGTCACAGAGCACTGAGAGGGTCAGAGACGAGGCACTGCCGACCAACCGCAACGATGTCCAGTAAAGGTGAGGCTCTGTGTGAAGAGGGGGCAGTGGAGCAGCGGAGTGCCCACCCAGGAACCTGCGGCGCTTCTCTGGGGTCGATCTGAGGAGGGTCTGCAGGTCTCCCCTGATAGAGAGAGCTGCGTTTTTGGTGCCGTACACTCAGTGGGGCCTGGCTGTGTAGGGGTTACACAGGGGGGGTGCACTGAGATCCCCTCTGAACCGTATGGAGTTAGAGGGCATTGTCTGTGTTGCTGGGGGTGTGCAGCTGCTGTCCGAATGTTGCAGCGTTGAGACTGCTGTTTGGCAGGTGGGAGTGAGACTATGGGTGTGTTTGGAGGACTCACTGTGTGTGTGTTTGGGGCAGGTGGGGGGGTGAGACAGGGTGCGTTTGGAGTAGGTGCAGCATTGAGGCTGAGGGTGTGTTTGGGGCAGATGTGGGGTGAGATTGTGGGTGTGTTTGGATTAGGCACAGGGATAGATACCTGGTACTTGGAAATCTCTGTGAGCCCAGTCCAGGGTGTTACCTTTGGCAATGACAGCGGTAGAAGTTGGAATTGCTGTTAGCGTGCATGAGAGAGAGTGTGCATGAGATTGTGGGCGTGTGTAAGATTGTGCGTATGTGGGAATGTGATCGTGTCACAGTGGGGGTGTGTGAGTGTGTGCGCGTGAGAGCTGTGTGTGAGCGTGAGTGCTCTGAGTCTGTGTGTGAGCGTGTGTGTGTATGTGTAACGGTGCTCTATGGCTGTGGTTATAATCGTAATATGCCACACCCTCGATTTCCACCTGGCTCAGCTCACACTGGGGATGCAGCCATTTTGGTGACCAGCTGGGATCTGAGTATATGTGAAACTCGCCCTCTCTCTCCGCAATACGCATTCTGTGGCAAGAGCCCTGCTCCTGCAGGCATTGTCACAGTCCAGGCCTTGCCTCGTTGCCATGGAGATGGATTTTGGTAGCCTCTCAGCCATAACAGTCAAAATGAGACTAAATATAGGTGTCGATACGTAGGCGAATTGGTGAGAATGATAAAGTGGCGTTTATTTTTAACTGCAGGGTGCTTTGTGGTCTCAAAGGCTTTGTGTGTACGGCAGGTAGCTCTGCTGGGTGGCCCGCTGGCCCTGCTGGTCAGTGTCCAGCTCTTTTCCTGGCAGCGGACATAAGCCAATGGGAGAGTGTGCCCACTCGTTTTATCAGTGGCCAAAATAACGCTTCGCGAATAGTGAACGTGTTGATCATCTCTTCGGTGTGTCGTCAAAAGACACGCGTCAGGATTGATTCAACATTTGCCCTTAACATTGACTAGCAAATAATAGCGAGAATTTCTCTTCAGCGATCTCTGAAAGTCACTCGCCAAACTATGTTTGTCGGGGGGGGAATGTAACCCTTTTGTTTGAGGCATTACAGGTCAGAGGAATGACTGTCACCTTTTTAGTTATTTTTAGTTATTTGTACTTCCTGTAGTTAATGGTTTCTCTGTATGATAGAGGTGAGATTACAGTGCTGCTGTTGGCTGTGCATACTGTATTACATGTGCTAGAATGTTTAATGTCATTACCTCTTTGAAGGTCAGGTTTCTGGAATGTTTTTCAAAGTGGGAAGCCCAACTCCATTACTTTTAATGACCAGTAGTGATTATTACATCAGCATTAGAATGGTGAAGTAGCACTTATTTTTAACTGTGGCCTCAGGGGCTTACCTGTGGTCTCAAATGATGAGTCGTGAACATTGTAATCGCGTATTTGTGATCTTACACATTAAAGGGGTAAGAGCTTATCCGGGCTGTGCGTTGTTTCCAGCCTGGTGTGTCAGTTGGCTGGAAGCAGTGATGGACAGCCTAGCCCCTTGGTGGGGGTGGGGGTGGTTGAGGGCTAATAGTATACATGCACAGCTCTCCAGAGAAATTAATCAAATTGTAAACGGCGCTGATATGGCTGCCACCACTGTTGGTATAGTTGTTTAATACTGTCGACGTTAAATGTCAGAATAGCAGTTTGACTGAAGTCTGGCAGACTGTGAATGAATGTAGAGGGGGGGAGGGATGCAGGGAAAGGGGGGTAGGGTGGAGGGGCGGGTGGGTCCTGTCAAATTTAGAACCCGCAGTCCAAGTAGGCTCCAGAGACCTGCTGTCAAGGCTGGGGTGGGAACACTGTGGAGTGAGGGAGTAGGGATCAGGGCAGGCTTGGGAGAGGGGGGGTGGGGGGCACGATTGAGGACTGGCAGCAGGTGCTTTTAGAAGCAACGCTCATTTTCTGGGTCTCCTGCCCCCCTCCCACGAGCCCCCCTCCCCCACCCTGTGTCTGCCTATATTTATCTGGGGCTGAATTCCTCCGGCTCTGATCCTTGCTCTTTGAGACAGCCCCGGGCTTGGCCACCCAGAGGCCTTTCCACACTTCAGGTTAAAATGGCTGCCAGGCCTGGCTGCTGCCTGTTCAGAAGTGCGGGCGAGTGAGAGAGGTGTGAGGCCTGGCCAAACGAGCGCCCACCCCTCAGAGCTGCCAAAGCACTTCTCCTGGCCTCTACACTGACGCTCTTGATCTCTGGGTCAAATCTGTATTATTTCATGAAATATCTCTCTGTACTAAACCATGTCCAGCTGGGAGCTGGTCTGAACTGCTCAACCAGCTAAACCATGTGAAGCTGGGAGCTGGTCTGAACTGCTCAACCAGCTAAACTATGTCTAGCTGGGAGCTGGTCTGAACTGCTCAACCAGCTAAACCATGTCTAGCTGGGAGCTGGTCTGAACTGCTCTACCAGCTAAACCATGTGAAGCTGGGTGCTGGTCTGAACTGTTCAACCAGCTAAACCATGTCAAGCTGGGAGCTGGTCTGAACTGCTCAACCAGCTAAACCATGTCTAGCTGGGAGCTGGTCTGAACTGCTGAAATCTCAAACCTCCCCACCCTCCGCTTCTCCTCCACCCTAACCCTTGTCTCCCGCTCTCCGGCCCGCAGTGACTGATCTGTTGTACTGGCGGGACATGGAGCGGACGGGCATGGTGTTCACGGGCCTGGTGGTGGGGCTGCTGTCCCTGTTCCAGCTCAGCATCATCAGCGTGATCTCCACCCTGTCCCTGGTGGCCATGTGCTTCACCATCGCCGTGCGTCTGTACTTCAAGGTCCTGCAGGCCCTCCAGTGGAACGACGGCAAGCACCCCTTCCAGTAAGTTTAGGGCCCGAAACGCCTGTCCTGTCCCCCCTTACAACTGTCTTACGGTTAAGTCCTAACCTGTTCTGTACCCCCTTACAAAGGTTTTATTGTTAGGCCCAAAACACCTGTTCTGTCCTCCCTTGTCAAGCAGTTTAACAGTTGTGGTAAGGCCCTAAATTATTGTTCTGTCCCACAATCCAACAGTCTTAAGGTTAGGCCCTAAATATACTGTTCTGTCCCACTGTCAAGCAAACACTGAGCACTAATATTTTCAACTCAAGCGGGAGATTTTTATTTTTTTTTCCCATTACAACACTAAAACATTTATTAAGACTTATTAAGATTTATCACACCTGACTTCATTGTGACAGCAGTTAATTTTCAAGTGTTTGCATCGCCATTTTCATCTTGTCTACGTTCATTATTATGTGGAGGATTGTCTGAGGCATAAATGGAGCTTAAACACCAAAATACATTTTTGCAGCTGGCTGTAATTGTAGTAGTAATTATCTGTCTTCGCAAGCAGCCCTTGTCGATGGAACTGATTCAAGACTGGTGCTTTTAATCACTTGAATATCTTCACACAAAATCATTTGAATTAAACATTGTCACCCCACATGGAATACTTGTTATTAAATGTGGTCTCTCATCACTTAAACCTAAAGCAGGTTTCAAAATGACTGTCAAAGGTTCAAAGCACAAGCCAATTTGCATCATTGATTAGCTATGGTTTTGCTAATTGCTTTACAATTATTTCATTGTCTCAACTGTATTCTTTTAACTCTCTTAACTGTATTAAATTGGACAATAGTCATGAGAAATCCAAATTCCTTGTATATATGTAGTATTTTTTCTTTGGTAGCCTCTCAGCCATGTTTTCTTTCAATGTGTTGTCATAGAGTGTTTGGCAAATACCATTATCTATGATAAGCACTTTGTATATGGAGTGCGTATGCGTGTGTGTGTGCGCGCATGTGAGTACTCATTTGTTTCACACACTCCCTCTCTCTCTCTCTCTCTCTCCCTCTCTCTCTCCCTCCCACCCTCTCTCCCCCTCCCTCTCTACCTCCCCCCCCTCTCTCTCCCTCTCCCTCTCTCTCCAGGTCGTATCTGGACATGGACATCACCCTGTCCGCGGAGCAGGCAGGGACATACATGGAGCGCTTCATCGTCATGATGACGTCCGCCATCGCAGAGTTCAAGCGCCTCCTGTTCGTTGGCAACCTGCTCGACTCTCTGAAGGTGAGGCAGCGACTCTAAACAGGAATGCGCACTCAGTGGCACGACAAGGTCCAGCGGGGCTGTCGAGGGCTGTGATCTGCGGTTGGCTTCGAAATGCAGAGTCCCAAAAACACTTTTCGTTCCTTCAGTATTTCAGTCCAGTCCAATCCAATCCAATTCTATTAAGCTTCATTGGCAGGACAAACCAGCAGTGTTGCCAAAACAGCACTATAAAATTTAAAAAAGTTGATGTAAGAATACAGTACAATATGAGACACATATAGTATGTGTACAGAAAAGAGAAAAACGAATACTCACATGATATTGTCATTTAAAAAAAAAGTATCAATGGTACAAAGTGCTGATGCACTTCTTGTACTGAGAAGATGTGTATAACTGTAATGTGATTTGTGGATGTGGGCTGTAGGCTCCTCTACTAGCACAACACCTTCCTGTGAGCGTCAATGGCTATTCTTTTAGAGGATAGCTCCCTATGAGTATTAATGACAGTATATTGGAAATGATTGATCACACACACTGCAAAAAAAATCTCGTATTTTAGTCTTATATCTATATCTTTTTTGCTAAATAATACATAATTAATGCTCATAATGAAGTGAGAGATTTCAAGATTTACCAAGATTTGCCAATGGGGTAAGAATATTTATCTTGTCAAGCAAATCAAACATAGCACAAGCTAATATTTTTTCTCGAGTGAGAGCGAGGGAGAGAGAAAATATTTGGTCTCAGACCTCAATGCAAGACAAAAACAGTGCCGCAGATATCTCTCTCTCTCTCTCTCTGTCTCCTTCCCTCTCTCCCTATCCTCTAAAACATAGACGATGCCATCATTCATAAAAAAACTATGAGTAATGGTCATGTCTATATGTTCGGGAATGGGCATTGCTCATTGTTCTTTTCTTGAGACGAAAAGATGATGCAATTCTCTGACCCTCTCTCTCCCCGCTTCCTCTCTCTCCCTGCTCACGGTCTTCCTCTCTCTCCCTGCTCTCAATCTCTCTCCCTGCTCACAGTCTTCCTCTCTCTCCCTGCTCTCTCTCTCTCTCTCCCTGCTCACGGTCTTGCTGTTGTCTGATTACGGCTCTCATTCTGCAGTCTGGCATTAGGCTGTTCTTTCCCCTGTATGTCCTCATATTAGATTCATTAGCCTGCTCTCTGAGCAGAACCAAATTGACCACAGTGGGTCCCGCTCGCAGACATCAAAACACTGCCCCCAGACTGAGCCCTGTCCCTGGCTGCTGCCCTGCTGAAGGCTCTAGAGATAATTGCCGTAAGCACAGCGGGGAAGAGTCGGAAAGTAAAGCTATATCTTTTCATCATTTCCACTCTTCTGCTCTGTCAATTCATACCCCACTTTCTTTCATCCATCTTTCCCCTTTTAGCCTTCCTCCAACAATCTTCCTCCAAAAAGCTCTCTTTCTCCCTCTCTCTCTCTTTCTCTCTCTCTTTCTCTCTCTCTCTCTCTCTCTCTCTCTCTCTGCCTCTCTCTAGTTTACTTTGTAGTCCGATGTACATCATGAATGAAATTTCTCTATTTATAATTATTGGCACAGGTCACAGCACATTGCAGTAAAATTCACTGCAATATGACGTACATTTGCTATATCTATCCAATGCTAGCAGAGCTACAGTATGTGATTTCCTTAGCCACAAAAACTGTGCAACCTGTGGAAATATAAACCTCAGTGCACTGGATAGTGCAAAGGCAGAGCTTGCTAGATCCTCTCTCTGATTTTTCAGGTATATTTATGCACACACACCACATATATTCAACTCTAACCTTAGAGGTATGTGACATGAGACATGTGTGACCTTCTACCCAGAGAGAAGGGACAGAGACATTTTGTTCACTGAGAGAAATCTTGAGTCAGGTTCTGCGTTGAGAAGGACATGTGCAATGTAATCTCTGCTCCAGTGACTGTACTGCTATTTAGCATTGACATGCTTACTTCTGTGCCACCAAGAACGCTATAACTGTAACATGAAACACGGGGCATCAGGTTGCTCGTGAGGGGTGATTTAACGGGATTGTGGGAGGGGTTTGTGAATGATGGCTATGTTGTGTGCCAGTATAATTCTCATGGTTTGTGTTTTTGGTGTGTCTTGTCAGTTCCTGCTGCTGATGTACCTGCTGACCTACTTAGGAGATGTCTTCAATGGCCTTACTCTTTTGATTATTGGTAAGACCCTGCCCCCAAAATATTAATTCAGCACTGACATCACAATGGATTCTGTTCCGTTCAGCACAGACATCACAATCATTTCTCTTTCATTCACACTGATGTCACAATCACTTCACTTCTGTTCATTGTGAGATCACACTCACAACCCTTGTGTTCAAATTGCTGCTCCATTTTTTTTGCCTCGAATCTGCACTCATACCACTTTTCCTACTGCTGTTATAGGCTACTTGCGACAAATCTACTCATAATGACACTTCAGTTTCCAGCACCACACTGCTGTGTCTACATTTAGTCCACTGATAGCTTTAAGTTATGATGATACACGGCACATATGGAAAAATATTTAGGTAGCAATAACAGTGATGAAAATGATAGCCAGTTTATATCCTTGTCATACGCAGGTTTCAATGCAATAGTACTTTTGTCAGTTCTGTTTACTCCAACAGTGCAAGAATAACTGAGCTGTTTCTCCTTCTTCTCCTTTACCATCTGCTAGCTGTGATCTGTCTCTTCTCCCTCCCACTCTTCTATAAACAGTACCAGGTAAGAGGCTAATGTTGCTGTTGTGCTGTGTGTTCTGGGCTAATGTTACTGTTGTGCTGTGTGTTCTGAAGGTTCTGGGCGTCGAGATGTTCTGAAGGTTCTGAGTGTCATGGTGTTCTGAAAGTTCTGGGTGTCGGAGTGTCCTGCAGCTTCTGGGTGTCAAGGTTTTTTGAAGGTTTTGGGTGTCAAGGTGTTTTTAAGGTTCTGGGTGTCGAGGTGTTATAAAGGTTCTGGGTGTCAAGGTGTTTTAAAGGTTCTGGGTGTCAAGGTGTTTTAAAGGTTCAGGGTGTCGATGTGTTTTAAAGGTTCAGGGTGTCGAGGTGTTTTTAAGGTTCTGGGTGTCAAGGTGGCTCTGGGGATTATGTGGTTTAAAAAGTTACAACAAAAAATGCGCTCAACTCAAAGTATAAGTGTAACTGGCTGCTGGTCATAGAAAAAGTATAAAGTCAGTCAAGTAAAGGACCGGACTACCATGAAAAAGAATTTAATCATGTGGTTCAAACCATACTTCAGGTTATGAGTGTGGGTTCCACAATCTTTGTGGTTCCTCATCTGGAGAACCCAGTAAAATTCTGTAAGATCACACCTCCTTCCTGACATTAAGATTTAATTTCACATGGCACCATCTCACGTATGCCGTGAAAATGCTGAAGGGGCTTGACTGAATCGACAGCGTTGACATCCGTGTCACGATTGGATTAATTGGGAGCAGGGCCAGGGTGATTGGTTAGTGCGGTCTGGTGACAAGTGGCAGAGGATAGTAATGAATGTAGGACCGTGAAACCTGATGCTCTCGGGTTTGTTACCGGTCTGTCTCTCTGCTCTGATGTTGGTGCCTGCAGTACCGTGTGTGACCAGCTTTACTGGGTGGCGCCACCTCCACCCCTCCACCCGCTGTGGCACAGCGCCCACCTGCTAAAGCGGCCCTGTGCCTCCATATGCTTCCCGTTAATGTCAGCGGAGTTCTGGCTACATGCACCACAGGGCTGGCTGAAGTATTGAGCAAATTATTCTATTAAAAATAAAATCAGTGATGCTGTGCCACAGCTTGGTGCTGTCACTACCCATAACAATAAGGGAAGGTTTTTATTTTAGTGCCTTTGGAACATAAGCAAATTGCTATTTGAATATGAATGTGTGCAATGACTGTTTCACTGATAGAACCGACTCACGCTATATTTAGCAATGTGCTCTGCAACCCTTACTCCAATGGGACTCCTAGCACTTTATGATGTCACTGAAACGGGATATGTGCTACTCCGCCATTGGTCAGCTGGAGCAGCATTTGGACAAATGCAGTTCAGTTACACCTCTGTTTGTTTGGCAGGCGCAGGTTGATGGCTTTTTGGCCAAAGCCAAAGCTAATGTGGACAACATCAAAGAGATGTGAGTATGGCGCCCCCTGTTGGCATAACATTGAAATATCTGACAAATAGCTCTTGTCACATCTTGTGACGTTTACAGAATCCTTTGCCTTTTCTCTTTTACATCATAACCAGGTAATTAAATAATGGATGCCACACGATGTGTAGTATCATACAGTAATATTTAGTCTTGCGCCGTAAATGAAACCCACACTGTTGGTAATTCTCCCTGAAGCCTACCTGTTCTTCCGCAGACTTCAAAGACTGGTCCACGGAGGCGGTCGCCCCCATGACTCTGACTCCACCCCCGGTGGCGCCAAACCCAAAACGCAATGAAGAGACGGCGGGAAAGAGAGGAGGGGCTACAGGCTGTCACTCACATGTCTTAACCAGTAGCCTGTGGTTAGGGTTCCGGTCTGTGTGTTGGGAGTGAGCAGTGGGTGGGTTATGGGCGGGGCTTGTGAATCAGCAGGGGTTGGGAGAGGGGAGGGCATATGTAGGGATCTGGGTGTTGGAGTGGTGTTGTTGTTTTTCCAAAAAAAAAAAAAAAAAGAGAGTTTTGCCGGGAGCCTGAATTTGTGCTCCTCATAAGTCTTTCAACGCCCACTCGGGTGCCAAAAGTGTCTCAACTGGTCAAGTGAAGCGGAAAACTCCCATCCAGTGAGGTGAGACCAGACCAGTCCTCATTGGCCAATGAGTTCCTGTAGGTTGCACGGTGCAGAAGCCTCTTTTAACAGTGACTGTTGAAGATCTGGACAATCAGGCCTCTGGACCTCCCGTTAAAATAATGACTTCAATGAAGTAATCACGTGGTGAGCTTTAAGTACAGAACCTGCGAGCTCCCTGAAACCCATGGTAACTTGAGTCGGCTCGGTCCGCACTGAGAACACAATCTGTGGGCTGACGAGCTGGGAACCCCTGGATCAGAGGTCAAGGAACTCGGTCCTCTGCCACCCAGGGCGAAACGAGGAGCAGAGTTTGGATTTGCAGCACGCTGACCCTGTTACCTAAGAGTGCTATTAAACTGCATTGTTATTTTCTTTTCCTGTGCTTCCTTCCCATGCCCGACACTCACACACCAACAGAATATACACTCACTGAGCACTTTATTAGGAACACCGCTACACCTACATATTCTTGCAATTATCTAATCAGCCAATCGTGGCAGCAGCGAAATGCATAAAAGCATACAGATACAGGTCAGGAGCTTCTGTTAATGTTCACATCAACCATCAGAATGGAGAAAAAATGTGATCTAAGTGACTTTGACCATGGAATGATTGTTGGTGCTAGACAGGGTGGTTTGAGTAGAGCCTTTCCTCTTTCTATCTCCAAGATGCACTGATTAGCTACAGGAGTTGCTGGTGTTATATTATGGTTTGAATATTCATGGAAAGGTGTATCCAAAGAAAAACTATTCTTTGCCAGGTATTGTATTTAGCCTGCTCTACTCTGAATGTTCATAATATGCATCAAATTGGATTTTTGTAATGCTAAAAAAATTTGATATTTCAATGTTATACGGATAGTTTATTTTTTGCAGATTGTGATGTGATTTCAATTATGGTTCGTCAATTGCCGCACAGACCATTTTTGTGTTCAATGAAGGATATTTTTAGATACTAACAGCAATAGCTCATGACCTGCCAACTTTACAAATGTTTGTGCTTTAATTAAAGCAAGAATACATACGGAATTCAGGTAACTCCAAAGCTGCCTTTCCAGCAATGTTATGTCTCCAGAAGTTGTATGCGTTTATGTGTAAAACGTTCATCTTATCTTCTGTGGGAACTGTTTATTTTCATGCATAGAAGCTTGAGACTGCTGCACTGCAGGGAAGAAGTGATGCAGCTTCTTATATCAACAGTACTAAACAGCAGCGAATTAAATTGGTGTATGTGAGAGAGGACCTCAAAATAGCAACAAACCCACAGAGCTGAAAGTGCTTCATGCTCTGCAAATCAGACTTGTGGAGAAAATGTTGTGGTTCCGATATCAGTATTTTAAAGGTTCTTTCAAACAAGCTTTGTGCAGAATTTTCTTTAAAGATTTTCAATAAAGAGGATGAGGCAGAACCTTCCAGAATATCAGACTTTATTCTTCACGCAGACGATAAAGCCAAGGTCACCGTCGCGATTCTGCGATTCTGCCTCATCCTCTTTATGGAAAATCTTAAAGAAAATTCTGCACAAATTCTGGAAAATCTTTTTGATTGGAAAACAACAATTAAAAACAATGACAAACATCTTCATGTCACTTCTACCACCTCGGTCACCAAATGCCTTTAGACAAACCCCGGTTAAATGTGGCTAAAGGGATATTAGCATGACAATTCACATTAGCTCTTCACTGTCTGCTGCAACTCCTCATCTGTAAGTTCAGCGTGACATAAATAAGGTTTGGGAATGTAGGCACTCTCATCTGTTTCATAGGCATTAAATAATCACAGTTAAACTTTCTGTTTGTAAGAAGCTTGGCTAACGCTAGGCATCCATGGACACAGGCAGTGTGAAAGCTGCCCCTTGACCAGACCAGCTGCCTGTAAACAATGCGTCTCTGGTCTTTGGGAGTGAAGAGCTTGCACTGCTTTTGAAATGCCAGCATGAAGTGCCAGCATTAAATAAAAACAGATTTCTAGATTCATAATTGTGAGCAAATGCTATAAAATGAATGTGCTGTGGGTATAGCCTCTGGAATATAACACTGTGATCACTGTGCAAGCTGTTTGAAGTTACTAAATTGTATTTTGTTGCTTTAAACCACAAGCCCAGGATTGCCCAGAGACCAGCCATTCTAAAGCCACCTGGTCACCAGAAATTTCAGAACTATCCTATGTCACACACAAAAACTGTCTGGACCAATTGACACATGCAAAAAATGAAATAATATCTTTGAAAAAACAGAAAGTTAAATATACCTTTAAGAATATGGAGCTGATATTTGGGGTTTATAGAATCAGTGATACAGTTGTTTTTATCAGAAAACATCATTTTCCTGAACAGCTCTACTGTCCTTGTATAGCTATTCAGGCTAGCAGGTTCCCACAAATACCAGGGCTCTCTCACGTATGTGGCATATTTTCACACACTTGGTCTCCAAGGTGATCAATCCCATCGTGGTTGAAAAAAGCATTTCAATTAAGTCAGTACAAGAAATGAACTTAAATTATATTCAGCAACTCAAGATTCTTTGTGGAATGTTACTGGCATTTTATGTCAATTCACAAATGTAATATGAATCTGGTTTGGAATGGATGGAATTAATTTAAACGGCATTGACTCTCCCTGCTATCCACGAATCAGGCAGATGAACAGAGGGGCGGGGTCTGAAAACTGTGTAAGATGAATGCAACACTGTGCATTACGCATCTGAAAAGCCATGCGTCTCCTTTAAAGCATCATTTAATAATTTGCTAATATAGTATTCCCAATGACAGAAGTTAATCTACATGATTTATGCAATGGATGAACCCAGTGCAAGAGCAGATCCTGGTCGCTTGGACCTGTGGAGGACTGAACCTACCCATGGTTCTTAGTTCCCTCCAGCACCCCAATGATAACTTGCATCCACTGTGCAGTTTCCCTCCTTTATACCAGTAAGCATTTGCTCTCCAATCACAATGGTTTTTATTGAGATTATCAACTATAACCTGCAGTGTAGGAGTCATGGCATATGAACACGACACATATCAAAAATACCGCCAAGGTGTGAAGTTACACGGATCATCTTCCTGTGGGTTTATTTTTTGCTTTTGTCCTTAACAGCTTTACCCCATCCGATGAGTTTCTGAGAAGGCTGTTCCTGTTCTGATCTCATTGACCTGGAAACTGAGTAAGGCTAAAGGCCCTTTTGATCCAATCAGTGTTGTGACTGGTGATGCCCCCACCTCCTCAGGCATTAGTAAGTCTGATTGGTCACTCACTCCAGGCCTCTTGTCACAAAGTCCAATCCCCTGACCTGTGACCATAGGCTCTGACACAGGCTGTGACATGGGTGGCTTAGGCCAAGCAGAGGAACATAGCCTGTCAATCCAATGCATACCAAAAAACAAAATGGGTTTGCTCTACCTTAAAGGAGATATAATGAAAATGTTTTTCCCTGGGGAAAAGTGAAACCGACAATCTTCGGTCAGTCAATCAGAATTGGTCTTGGAACGAATGTAATGAGAAACAAGACAAGCTTTAATATTGCCTGTGGCTGGCTGGGAGAGAGCAGCTGGATTTCCATCAGATGCCACCCTTTGAGTCTTGTGCCTGAAATAAGAGTACCCCCTGGTGGAGTGGAAGGAATCTACAGCCTTTTTAGTAATGGTGGACATTTATATCAGAAGCATTAATTCTAAATTTCCTGACCAGTGGAAAGTCAAAACTTTACAAGCTGTCTTGTGCAGCTGTCATAAATTTGGAAATGTTTTAAGATCTGTTTTGTAATGTTAGATATGCAGGGATACACATATACTCACTAAATAAATTAAGCATCTTGGAAAGCTGTATTTTTTAATCACTTGAAACACTTTTTTTTTTTTTTTGTAATTGATTACGAATTGCATGTACATTACCTGCATTTAATTGAATCAAGGGAAATGTGTTTTTGTACAGCACACTTCATCGTTCAATCAACCACACATTACAACAGTGGTATGCAGAAGAGCATTTCTGAACACACAATGTGTCAGACCTCTAAGTGGATAGGCCACAGCAGCAGAATATCAATAAGTCTAAAAAATAGGTTTAATAAATACCTAATTAAATGCTCGCTGAGTGTATATTTAGTTCCCTGTAAACAACATATTAATGACACTCATTTTTTTTTAATCAAAAATGTCAGTTAGAACCTTGTAATTCTAAGGTCTCGTAATTACTGTAACCAGTCTTCATTCAAGACCTTGATAAGTAAAACGTTTGTGATTGGTTCTACCAGTGTCATGCGTATTATAGGTCAGATGACTGAATAGCAATCTCCAATTGAAGCCCCACATACCCAAGATCATGATTTGTCGGAAGTAACCACATTATGTTCGAAATAGCTAAGTATGCCTAAGTATACATCTCCCATATTCATATAGTGTTTAAATGGTAAATGGTTGGCATTTATATAGCGACTTTATCCAAAGCGCTGTACGACACAGCCTGGGCAGGGGATCGAACCGGCAACCCTCCGACTGCCACTGAACAGGGTCGCAGGGGGCTGGAGCCTATCCCAGCATACATTGGGCGAAAGGCAGGAATACACCCTGGACAGGTCACCAGTCCATCACAGGGTACACACACCATTCACTCACACACTCATACCCACGGGCAATTTAGACTCTCAAATCAGCCTAGCCTGCATGTCTTTGGACTGTGGGAGGAAAGTGGAGTACCTGGAGGAAACCCACGCGAGCATGGGGAGAACATGTAAACTCCACACAGAGAGGCCCCGGCCGACCGGGATTCGAACCCAGGATTTCCTTGCTGCACCATCTGTGCCATCCTATTGTGGGGCGAACCAATCAGATCGCAGGAAACTTATCTAACAGACTGTGTGTTCATCAGAAGTAAGAAAAATATTTCACTGATCAAACCAAAGACTGAGGTGAATAAATAGATTCCTAATTTGTGAAAAAGTTGACACATGGGTGCTAAAATTAAAAAAGAAATAACAATATTGTGTTAATACGTTTAAGGGGAAAAATATGAAAGACCAACAGCCTAGTTGGGAGCTTATTGATTCTCTGAAGTCTTTAACTTGATCACTTTTTTTTTTAAATGACATCTTCATATAATTGTGTGCAATATAGCACAAAAATTTATGTGAACATATGATGTTTCTTCTTCATGGCATGCATAGCCATTTCTGACAAAATGTGACTTAAGAAATAGCTAAATATGAAAGGCAGCTAATTAAGTACAGTTTGTTAAAATTCTGGGAATACAAATGTGGTCGGAACAAAAACGAGAATACAAAAGGGGTCCCCAGGACAGCGGTTAGGAGCCACTGCTCAAAAGAGACAAATATTAATTTTCGGAGAAAATGAAATCCTGCGCAGCTTGTCATAGGCCAGGCTTTGTCCACAAGGTGGCGATAGATGTCAGGGTTTGACGCAAATCCCCAACTGCCTGATGCTTGCACTTTTTGGTACGTTCTCCTGTGTTACTCTGAGAGTTCACAGGCATTGTTTTGAGTGTTGAGATGCCTGGTGGCATCGCAGGCTGTGATTCAGAATACCCTCGCAACGGTTTAATTTATAGGCCTCTACGTCACTAAATACAGTCGAGAATATGTTTATAGACTGGAGCCAACTGTGAGAGAGTTTTGGGAATGTTTCCAGCCCTTGTGACTAAGCACACCAAAACTGCTATATAGGCCACGGAGTTTCTCATTTTAAGTGCAACAGTTGTGTAGAGATTCTGAACTACCTCAGAAAGTTGTTTACACGCCACCCGTCCGGAGACTAGACTGGATAACTTCTTACAGGAATATTTGGGGAAACAGGTTGCCAATGCATTGCACGTCTGATGATATAGGCTCTTTGGGTGCTTTGCCGTACCCATCCACTCCAGTGCGATTTGTGTGGTGTATTCTCATTTCCAGGAATTAAAATAACAGTGGCCATGGAGCCCAAACTACAGCCACTGAATGACTCTCCTTCCCAATACAGTCAAAGATAAGCATACGGTGTGTTGACTTTGCTACAAACCATGTAGGAACGGGAGTGGAGTTTGGTATTAGCGGTGGGGTGATGTTATATTTATTATTAGCCGTGTCTGTGTTTGTTTTTCTTTAGACAGGCCACGTACTGGAAAGGTCCTGCCTGAAAAAATAGGTCCAAATTCCAAATGTGTCCCTCGGTATCTCGAGGGCAGGTGGCAAACACTGGAGCAGGCAGCACGTGGAGAGAATAAACGCAGCCTTCTGAAGTGTAATAACCGGGCAAGTCCGGTCATGTCAACCTGCAGGAAATTAAATGTGTCATCAAACGTTTTCATTAATTTGTACTTAGAGCTAGCTATTTGTTTTGGAGCGTTGTTACTTTGATTTGTTCTCAATAATTAACTCGTTCTTGGTAGACCATTTATAAACCCTTATTTACACATTGTGTGCTGCATGACATTTACCAGTGTTCATGAAATCCTGAAGCTAGTCGTTTCCCAATAATATTTCACGCAAGATTTATTTCAATTATGTCTGCACTGCAGCAACACCAAGTTTAATGTATGCTGTTACTTGTCATTGGCAATACTGAATTAACTGCGATAATACAGATGGCTGGAGGAATTAAATGATTTTCCATGAATTTCAAGGAGCTATTATTTTTTTACAGTCCAATTAACTTTGCCTGTGTGTGTGTGTGTGGGGGGGGGGGGGGTGTTTGTGTGCCTGCATGTGTGTGAGAGAGAGCTACAGAGAGAGGGAAAATGTATTTTCTCGCTAATATTATTGTTATTGTCTTGCAATGCAATAAATATTGAGAACGCATATCAGAATCAGAATTGACAACTTTATTGTCATTGCACATAGTACTAGGACAATGAAATGCAAGTCACATCTGACCACCTGGTAATGCAAATAGTAGTTACAGTGAAGTGCAGTAATAACTGTACAATATTATTATATTATTATATGAATTATGACAGTAATATTATAATAATAGTAGTAGCAGTACAATACATGCATGTATGTATTAAAAATGCATATGCATATTTATTGGTACAATATGCCTTCACAACATTTTCAGTTAGATGTATAATAATTTGATACAAATATAATACGTTATTAGAATTGATATAATTTCAATAATTCTGTTCATTTCCCCTTGTGAATGCCACACAAAGCACGGCGCCCAGGGACCAACTCCAGTGTTCTGAGGCCAGTGCCCTTGTCTAGGGCAGTGGCAGGAGTACACCAAAGGGCAATTTAGACTCTCCAGTTAACCTGACCTGCATGTCTTTGGACTTGGATGTTGTTTTCATAAACATTTCTGTGTGGATTTTGATGTATGTTCTGAGTCATTGTCCTGCGGCAAGATCCACCTATGACCAAGTCTCAGTTTCCTAGCAGACAACCAGGAGTTCCTTCTAAAATGTCCTGTTTCTTTGTTTAATGTGTTGGTGTCATTGATCTTAAATAGTGCCACTGGACCTAGCAAAACATCTCCAAAACATTAATGACCCACTTGCATATTCCACAGTAGGTATGAGGTACTTCCCCTTGTAGGTGCTAGGTGCTTCTCCTTCTCCTTTTGATTATTCCTCTTTTGCAGTCAAACATGTTGATTGCGTCAATGGGCAAAAAGTTAAATACACGCTATCCTATTATCACAACCATACCGTTGGAGTTGTCGAAATAATATCTGTAAACACAATAGCCTAGCCTATCTGAAGACCGTTGCTCATTTTGAATGATTCATTGGCAGTTAACTTTACTGGTATGCAGTATGAAACGGGGATTGAACTTTTTTCTCATTTTCCGAGTAATGTTATGCACATTACAATTTGATGAATCAAAGAAATCTTGCTTTCAGAAGGACAACGTGAGCATGCGCTTGCTTCGTTTGACGCGCGCGCTTCCTTTCAAAAGACTGCAGTGCGAGGGGAGGAGCTATGCAAATAAAGTCTGGGTTTAAATTCCCAGGCTTGGGACTGGGGCAACTTCAGAAGTCAGAGGAGTAACGGAGGGGTGCGGTCATAATTCTGAATGCAACTTTTCATTTGCGTTACACTTGTATAGTCATACATTGACTCACACGTACGATCAGTACTACTCAAGGCTATAGCGTAACAAATGACAGCCCTAAAGACTGGTACACTCAATACGGCTAAAAAGTATTCTTGATGCTTTTATCAGTGCCTATTCGTTTTAGGGCGAGGAAGCATTCAGACCGTGCGTAGAATTATGCCGCCTCAGAGTCCAGTGGATTACAGCAAAACGATGGCTCCCCCGGTTCCACCACATAAACCCAAAGTGACCAAGCTGGGCGAAACACAGGAACGGATTCTCAAGTGTGTTCTTTTGGGCGATGGTGCAGTGGGGAAAACAAGCCTAGTTGTCAGCTACACTACCAACGGCTACCCAACAAAATACGTCCCGACTGCCTTCGATGACTTCTCAGGTAAGACACGCCGATGTGGTTACAATGATAGGACGCAACTTAATTTAATAAAACGCACTGCAAGTTGCAACCCATTGCGAATCGCCGTTTTAATCAAATGTGGTTTTTAAAAAAACATTGTTTTAATGGTTACTTTTTCACACTGACTGATAAGGATGGATCCGCTGGAGGTCAAAGTACTCCGCTCGCCACAGGATTCCGTTGGGGTGCTAGTTCCGTGATGATATATGGATTTGGCATTTGAACACTTTTCACGATAATATCCTAGCTTCATTCGTACGTTGTTTGTTGACCAAAAACAATTATCACCTAAGTGTATTACTTATTGTTTAATAGTTTCAACTATTTGGGGTTTTGTAAAAGTAATACAATTGTTGAATGCCATATTTCATAAACATTGTGCGACATTGATAATAACGAGGAAACATTATTAATAAGTTGTCATAACCATACTGTGCGAGTTGCACACTCACATCCTAAGAAATTCGAAGACCTTATAGATCGTAAAGCCGTGTCTCTGTTGCATATTATTTCAGTGTTACGGGAAAGCTGGGGGCCCCTGTCTCGCTCTACCACCGTTGACCCAGAGACCACGCACTGCACGTGCGCGTTGTTTGCTCCCTCAAACAGCTGCGTATTTTGGAGGTCAATGCCGGACGGCCTTGGTTATCTATCCTGTAGACCCTTATCAGATTTTCCATATTCTACTGGCGCAACAGCAAACCTCCCATCTCTGTATTTTCCATTTGGCAATCGTCCAATTTCCAAAATGTCAACCAGATCAAGTCTTTGTTTGAGGGAAAAACAGCCTAGTGTTTCAAAGGGTACTCAAATACATCTTTCTCTCCACCCTTTCAAAGAGATAAGTTAGCACCTTATTAAAAAAAAAAAAAAAAAAAACACAAAGGCAAACAGTCAGATCCCCCATACAGTGGCATTAACACAAACAAAAATCTTTGATCTGCTCCCTCCATATAACATGTTTGTGTTTCTCACAAAGTACCCCAGGCTCCCTTCCTTATTTTGTCTGACTAGATGCATACATAAATTTAGGCTTGAGTGCAGAATAAACTTGTGCAACTGTTTATTTCTGCTTCATTCCGTCCAAGTGTAACTCTCGCACAGAAACAGCACACTTCGTGCAGTAACCCTTTAGAGACTTGCCTGCATTAAGCCCAGCTGAGAGAACATTTATTCATGAAACCAGTCTCCAAGCACCGGCTTTATAACTTAATACCTTTTTTTGTTAAAATTATATCCGCAAGTTTTTGAATGGAAACGGTTAGTCATTTCCCAGCATGGACACATCTGCAGAAGAAAGGTCTCACAGGAGGTTGGGTTAAGCCCCCCCGTGACGAAAGTCCAATTTTCACGGGGCATTGTGCGGTTGAAGCAGCGTGTGATGTCATAGCCCCGGTCCTGGAACTGCACCCCGCTTGTGAAACCCGATTTGAGTGGCTGTTACGCAACACCACAGGTGGCGGGGGGGGGGGAGAGGCCCGGCCGGTTTTGGGGGGAAGAAACAAACGTGGATCTTATGTCAGAGATACTTGGCAGTGGCACAATAGGGAGGGCCATGTCTGCAAATGGTCAAATTGCTGGTGAATTTAAGGGCAAGCCACCTCGGTCAAACGCTCGTGTGACTGAAAAGAGTGAGCTGGAAAGGCCGTCAGAATAATCTTGGCTCTTGGCGCTTTTTCCACAGTTGAGGAAAACACTATCTTAAAGATGGAATCCCCCTGTTCCTATCTCCCTTCAACAGCTGTGCTATCGACTATGATGCACCACAGGTCTTGGCTTCACAAGAGCCTTTTTTTCTTCTTTTTTTGTACACATTTTTACCAAATTTCCCCACTTTACCAAGTAGGGATTCTGGAAGAGTTTCTCCAGAAATCTGCCAGCTAAAGACCTAGAAATATTTCCAGAAATCTCCTGCCTCAATGTTACTGTGAGTAAAGCTGGATAAAGCATGCAGAAGTAATTTCTGAGACTTCCGATAAGCTGCATGTTTCTTACTTGTGTATATATAAAGTATATGGTACATATACAAAATAAATGATAGGGTAAGCCTACTTGGTGCTATATGTGGTATATGCTATCACAGTCACGCATCTGCGTAGTTACACAAAAGCTTTGAATGTTGCCATTGTTGTTTGTGCACAATAAAATATAGCAAGACATTAGCTGTATGAGTCACTTTTTCTTCATTAGCAAGTGACTTGGAAAACATTAGCTCACTTCTCTGGCTTTTAAGCCAGAGTTAGCAAATGATACATCGCTGGGCTTGTTCAGACTGCAGCTGGCCTACTGGCATCATCATCTGTAAGTGTTGTCAACCTGGATACCAGATATACCTGGGTTATGTGAACAAGAGAAGCCACTAGATTGTTCATAGTACAATGTTCCGTGTTCACAGTGTGAAAATGACTGTTGAGAGTATTGAGTTCAGGAACAAAGGGTGAACAACAGGGGTGTTTGTCCAGGTTTAATTGCCAGTGTCAACACCACTGATTAGCATACAATGCTAATCCATACAAGGGGGGTGGTGTCGTCCCCCGTCCCCCCCCCCCCCTCATAATATGCCTGGTTTGCGGACTCTTGACTCTGACTCAACCGGCTGTCAGTATTGCACTTATCTAAAAACCAGCCTTTGCCCATGGGAATGGTCAGCAGGGTGTAGGGAGTATGCGGTTGAGTTCTAGGTCATATGGGATCGGGAGAGTGAGGTGGCAGTTGAGTGTACTGGAATCCACTGTAGTGCTGTGCTGTCATTATTACTGTATGCTGTATGATATAGATGGTGGATCTATATCCCCCACCAGTCCCCTGGAGAACTGGGGAAGTATACCAGGGACGTTGCTCAACTTGAGCACAGGCCAGAGGCCGCAGCACTCGCCTCCCCAAAAATGTTTCTGTTTCTGCACCCATAAATCTGACTTCCCTCACAGCCCCCGTGGTTTACCGCTGAAGAGGTTGTTTTCGCCCTTGGTCTTGCTGCATAAAACCTGAAATTGCTTGACAGTAATAGTGATTGCTTGACATTTTTTTATGATCATTTTACTGGGCCACGTACCTCTGTAAGCGTGGTCTGGCAACCTTGGTTGTGTATTGTTGTAGTTGTGGCCCTACTGTGTGTGTGTGTGTGTGTGTGCGTGCTGTGTGCACAGTTTGACCGTCTCTCTCTCTCTCTGGTGCAGCGGTCGTACAGGTGGACGGGAGCCCGGTTCGGCTGCAGCTGTGTGACACCGCCGGACAGGTGAGGACCGCCCCTCCACTGAGTCACAGGCACACCCAGCGCCCGGCCGTCGCCCCGAGACTCAGAGCACAGGCTCCAGCACGGGCCACGCTCCCTGGCGCTCACGTGTCCCAACATGTCGTGACGTTGGACAGCCATTGAAGTCAGTGGCAATGTGCATGAACGTGGCGTCTACGCCATTTGCTTGACATTGTCACTGGCCTGTTCTGATGGGTTTTGCTCATTACCAGAGCAGCTGTGGCCCCCTGCAGTCACATCCACACGCACTTGCACGCAGGCAAACGCAAGACGCCCTCAGAAAACACCGGCTGCTTCGGTTGTGCGCGCTCTTTTTTTTTTCCTTCTTTTTTTTTGATCATTCTGTTAGTCTGGAGCAAGACCAAGGACATTCCATGGGTGTTGCTCCCTGGAGCAAGACAAAGCTGTTCTAGCTGCAAGTTCTGTCAATTTGTCAAATTGATTGCAGGTAAGGGCACATCGTGGTGCTCCTACAAAAAGGCCTGCTGGTCCTCCCCTGCTGTGCAGGCTTGGGCAGAAGACCTGAAGCTGAAGTTCTCGCCTTGAGCGTGTCTTCTAAACTTTTTATGTTGTTGTTGTTCCTCTATCGCGGGGAGCGGTTGTGCAACTGTATCCAGCTTTCTCTGGAAGCGGGGCGCGCGCGCCTGGTGCAATTACGGGTCTGAGTGCCAGTGTTTAAACGCCTGCAGTCAACCTGCGATCGTGCACGTCACCACGGCCGGCTGGTGTTTTGTCTGGGGGGAAATTTGCGCTCCACTTCTTGGCACGGGGTGACGGCGTGCAATCTGCACCCGAGCCGGAGGTCCGTGAAGAGCCCTCGTACGGTCCCCGCAGTGACGTCTGAGCAGATTGAGCTCATTAGTACCAGAACGTTTTTCCTCAGACAGACACAGACCAGCTGGGACAAACTGGGCTAGATAAGAACTCAAAGTGCAAGTATCACTTTTCAAAGGGTTTCAAACTTTGTGGAGGGCCGGGTAGTGCCGTGCATTTGGAGAACGGCGAAATGAAGGTTGTCTTTGTTGTGGTTCAGGAGTCGGTGCTGATTGATGCTGGGTGGGTCGGGGTGGTGCTGATGGGGGCAGCTAAGGGTGTAAGTACAGGAGCATAACTGTAGGACCACCAGAAGGAGGAAGGAGGCAATGAGGGGGTTAAGGGCAGACATTTTGTTTCAAGAATCCGCCGTGGAGTTAATCTTTGTTTTCGGGGATTTGGGAGGCCCTGTTCGCTAAGCTGTGTGGCTCCAGTGTCTTAATTTGTTCAATTCACAAAAAAAAAATTGGGGGGGGGGGGGGAGTGAGGAGTTGAATTAAAGCAGATTTTGAAAGTTTGTCGTTGAGGGATTTACAGTACATTTTGTTCTCGAGCTTCTTGCTATTTTATTGGCACAGTCGGATAAAGTGTTATCTTTATATGTGTGGAACTAGGACAGGCCTTAGCCATTGAAGATTATCAACCTGCTGACTGGTGTGCTATAACCGGTATCACTGATAAAGCTTCTCTCCTCTTTCACTGTTATTTTCATTGTGGGCTAGAAGTTGATTTAATTTACCCAATAAAGGATTGGAGAGTGTGGACCTACAAAATTGTGTGGACCTACTGTATGTTATCAGTGACTCAGCCAATCATTGTTTTGCTGTGGGTAGCGAAATCCATTGACGTGTTCAACAGGGCAGGGGGGCCTCTCCCTCTCCCAGCATTCGTAAAAATCTGATAAGACTTCTAGACTTATTCTCTTAGGTAACTGCTGTAGATTAAAGAGCGGGGTCACTCCCGAAAAATTGCCGACCTCACCTCTCGCCCCCCTCCCTTGTGTCCCCAGGACGAGTTCGACAAGCTGCGGCACTTCTGCTACCCGCGGGCGGACGCGCTGCTGCTGTGCTTCAGCGTGGTCAGCCCGGCCTCGTTCCAGAACGTGTGGGAGAAGTGGGTGCCCGAGATCCGTCGGCGCTGCCCGCTGACGCCCGTCCTCCTGGTGGGCACGCAGTGCGACCTGCGGCAGGACGTCAAGGTGCTGATCGAGCTGGCCCGCCGCAGGGAGGCCCCCGTGGCCGAGGCCGACGCCCGGGCGCTGGCCGAGAAGGTGGGCGCCGTGGCCTACGTGGAGTGCTCCGCCCTCACGCAGAAGAACCTGAAGGAGGTGTTCGACGCCGCCATCGCCGTGGGCCTGCGCCACGCCGGCAGGCGCGACCGCCGCGAGAGGAAGGTCCGCAGCACCGCCGACAAGATGAAGACGCTCTCCAAGTCCTGGTGGAAGAAGTACGTCTGCGTGCAGTGACCCCGCAGGCCAGGGGGGGACTTTTACTCTGAAACGAGGACTCTTAATCTTGAGGGGAAAGGAGAGGACGTCGGATATGACTGGGATGGCCTGCCCTGAACACTGTAAAGTGGGTTGCTCAGAGGAACTTGGACTGTATGACTACCTATTATATCTTCAAGTGGAAGGACATTCATTCTTCTCAGTGTTTCAAAGAGGTGGCAAGGAGCTGGATGTTCCTGGTCTGCATGAGTTGATATTCAAAGGACACTGGGACATTGAGTTTCTGCTTTTGGGCTGTGATCAACTGACTCTGAAACAAAGCCATGCTATTTAAAGTGAAATAATTATTCTTTCATGTAAACGATGGAGACATATCGTATAATTTTTTTGGGGGGGGCGGAGGAGGCAGGGGTGGGAAAGCTAAAATTGTCATCTTGTATCTGTTCAATAGATCACAGAATATACACGCACATGAAAAACTCAGACAGTGGACTCAGTGAAAAGGAAGCTTCAGTGCCATACATTTTTTAACACTGAAAATACTTTTTATTCATATTATATCTGTTCCCATATGTCGGTATGCTGATTTTCCACCATTTTTCCAGATCCTGTCATTTTTACTGTACTTATTATGTGTTTTTCCTTTTTCTGTCTGAACACTTTCTGTTCGTTTTTCATCATCACTCTCTCAGTCCTGGGGGTTTCCTTCCCCTCTCTTTTTTTTTTACAACATTTCACATTTCATGTCAACCATTCTGTCCAAATCATGTCAAGTATCTCCGAGGGGTCCATCACTCCATGTAACAACTCTGATATTAATTTAACCTCAACTAAGGAACCCTTAGTTGAGTTCTGTTCGAACTTTGACGTCCAGACATCATTGTTCGCAGTCGTTCAAAATGGCCGACAGGATGATCTAATCATCGCCGTGATTTAAATGATCAGTGAACGCGCCGAGGCACAATGAGTGATGCAAGAAGGCTGAACTGAGCCCTCTGGACCAGGATTGACTATAGAATTTAGTATCTTTGCCTCTAGATTCACTACTAAAAAACATGCTTGAACAGCCAAAACAAAATGGATGTTATTGCTTCTCATTCTTCAGAAGCTCGCCTGCTCTCTCTCTCTTTGTGTTTTAATCAAATGAGGATATGGCAATAAACTGTACAGCCACTGATCAAACAAGTGAATAAATATGTGAAAGATTAATATTGTCTGTCTTAAGATGAGTACATTTCATTGTCCGTGAGGTGATTTGGCGCGATATGAATACAAATATGATTAATTCTTCAGGGTGATTCTGTGTAGATTTACCGGTCTGCTCTCTTTCATACACTGCGAATATGATTGGAGAGGAGTGTGTTTGTGTGTGTCTTGCAGGCAATTGCCTCGGCTGAAAATTGAAATGGAAATGAATAAATAAAATGTGAAATCCTGAAACCAACTGCACTTAAAGGTGTGCTTGTGTTCACAGAAGTCAGCGTTGAAGAAGGATTTGGATGTTTGGTGTATATTTTCCCCCATTAATCAATGAAGCACTCACTGGTTAGCATGCATGATATAACATAACTATAAGACACAGTTGAGTCATATTCGCGTATCAGGCCAGTTTATTCCATGTGTATACCAACAGTTTTTACTTTGGCTGAATCATTATATCAAATGAGTGTAAATTGTATCAGAGTATTGCGCAAACAAGATGGAACGCGTAACATTTCCATGGCAACATTTTGGGTCTGAGCTTTATGAAAGCCCAAGCTGTTCTGTTTGGGCTACAGTAATAAAAAATAAATAAAAAAAAGAAGTCCCCCTTTCTAAAGAGCTCAGCGGGATTTTTGGCAAAGAATTTTACAAATATTTGCTCACATACAGACAGGCTTCAGTTCCAGATCCAGGCAGAAACAGCCTAATGAGCAATAAAATAAACTATTTCAACCACACTTATGCAGTGGAGAGACATGCTATTCAAGGGATTAGCACGCCAGCAAACCACTCTCCAAATCCATAGTTGCTAGTACATATAGCAGTTGTTCAAAACAGTTTAGAATCAGCAAACCATATGACTTAATTTGTACTTTTTGGACCCATGAATTGGTTTGATTCTTAAAATATTTGTACATGGCAATTTGTACAAAAAAGAATAACATTTAAGCATTATTTGTTCATGAAATAATTAATTTGCAATAATTTCTCCTTGTAATTTTTACCATTCATGTTATTGTTGTTACCATTACTTTTATTACATTAAGGAAAAATGGAGTAGTGAGTATCAGGGTATTTGGGAGTTTAGTAAGTAACCCATTCTGCCAGTTTTGCCCTCCCTACTCTTCAAATTAAAACAAATTTCACAAAAATTATCCCCCGGTCTGCACAAAAACTGCCCAATGCTGTGAATACCAATTTGCAATTATAAATGTCTAGTCTTTTAGAAAAAAAGGGTTTTGAAAGCGTTCTGTGGCTTGTCTTTTTAGTTTTTTATGGAACCCTCTGTGGTAGGTGTGAAAAGTGTTAATGCTCCCAGATTGAACCATTTTTCCCAACCCTTGAGCTAGATAGGGTTCCCTGATGGAGATGTAGAGAAGCGTTTTTGAATCCTTACTCGTACGAGTGTACAAACTGAATCGCTGTGCTCAACCGCTGTTCACGTAACTGATTTGGGTTAATCAGGGTCTGGGTGAAATTCACACAAAAACCAGGCTACTGTACATTCAGATGTAAGCCATTGCAACCAGACGGATACTTAATGTCTGCAAAGTTGTCCCTAAAACAATAATGAATGTGGTAATGACAGAGGAGGAACTGAACTGAAAGTCTTTCTTTGATTTGTGTCTGCATTCTGGAGAGGGGCGAGAGGCGGTGTTGGTGGAGCTGGAATGGGTAAGGAGTATTTTCCCTATTATAGCCCGATCATCATGAGTCCAGCCCCTCGCCTGTAACACTGGTAATTTCACTGAAAGCACCCCTGTTTTGTCTTAGCACAGCGACTAGTTCAAGTGGCAACAACCGTATAAGGCCCGGGCCCCCCCCCAACCCAGTTAATGAACAGTCTCCACGAAGCCAGACTCCGCTCAGACAAACACGGCAGTCCCACCCTGGCGGTGAGATTTACGCTGTTTGGGCGCGGTGTGGTGTGGGAGCAGAAAGTAGATAGCGGTCCTGGTTTACAGCTCCATGTGTTTCTCATACAGCGCCACCGCAAGGGTCACGGGTCCAGTCGGGTCCCACTGCACTTTGTCCCCGCGGAAATTGAGTGCAGGTTCTCTTTGTCTTACAATGCCGTCGCTGTGCTGTTGGGTTTTATCCGTTCTCGTTCACACGCTCGGCACTCCGGCTATTCTGTGAGCCTTCGTCACAATGCGGTCCGAACGGAGCTTGCCAGAGTGAACTGAAGGCGCCCTGTAACAATGGGAAGACATTTGCTGCAGGGACATTGGCAAAGGATATTGCTGTTAAGTTATAAAAGACTCATTATAAGCCCACAAGATAATTTGGAGATTTTAGAGGGTGATCTCATTTTGATATGACTCGCTATCCTCATTAAATGTCATAAAGACCAGGCTAACATCAAACAATGTATAAAAACGTTTCGCCGATTTGCTGTAACTATGTAATAAAACAATTATTTTGGATATGGTGCTGAGGAAATGAAATGCGACTATAAGACGATTAAACAATAGAATTTACAAATGTTCTGAATGTTTTTACATAAAAATAAATGTTTAATGTTTGTTAGGCTAGATGAAATGGGTCTTTCGTTGATGCAAGTGGCTTGGCCAGAATCAAAGAAAACGGAAATTTGACACATATATCACCTCAAGATGAGTTATGCCGCATGAAACAAAACTACAGTAGCCAATTTCATGCATGAAAAAAGCACTTTTCCACTTTTATTCTGCTTATGTAATTTCTGGGAATGTTTAGGTAATACATGAGCTGAGACTTTCAGTTCCATAATGGGTTTCTGACTGCCTGGGGTCAGGCCAGGGCTGTTGTACTCAGATATCTGTGACTGTGATTGAGCTAACGGGCCAGGATTAGACTTCATTAAGGGTTTTAACGTATGCTATACAGATCCAGGTCAGCACTGAGCTTTGCATGTGGTCTGAAAATTCATATTGTACATGCTCAAGGCTCATGCTATTGTGCAACCTGTCTGGTTGTCATGAGAACGGCGCATGTTGAGTCCCCCCTTGATACTTCATTACAATGCTGACATCTGGAAAGAAATTAATATATATATATATATATATATATATTTTTTTTTTTTAAGTGAACATTGTTTTATTGGGTGTCAACACTGGGGTTCATAATATGTCCAGCAGGGAGAACAATATTACTTATAAAACAAAAAATATTTATATCAACGAATATCCTTTTACTCCGTGGCTGCGGTTGGCTGCCCGTGAACAGTGTGTGGAACACTGTGGAAGTGACACAGATGTGTATTGTGTACAGGGGCTGTTGAGAGATGGCCCGTTCCTCACCCCACCAGGATGGCTGGGTTTTATTGCCCGGGTGCCTCTCCTTCAAAGCCTGCTCTGACAGCGCCATAAAGCAGCAGTAAACTCTCACAGTGGCTGTGAGGCCTGAGAGCGGTGGCGAGATGATTGTTTAACGGTCTTTCGTAAAAGCGCACAGGTGGCTGAAGATGAAGCCCGTTCCCAGCCTCCTTCTGCCGTTCGCCTGGGAATCGCCCCGCTTCCCGCTCTCACCACAGCCAACCACAGAGGCCCCAGAACAGGGCTTCTGAGCCTGCTGAACGATGCTCTTGTGTGTGTGTGTCCTGTGTGTGCTGTGTGTTGTGTGTGCGGGCAAGTGTGTGCATGTGTGTTTGCTTGTGTGTGTTTGCATGTGTTTGCATGTGTGTGTTTGTTTTTAACAGCACTTCCTATGTATTTTCCTAGTTATGGATGTGATGCTTTGACTTGTGGAAGAACCTATGCACTTTGTAAGTCGCTTTGGATTAAAAGCATCTGCCAAATGACTAAAATGTAAAATGTAAATGTAATGTGTGTGTGTGAGAGAGAGAGAGAGAGAGAGAGAGAGAGAGAGAGAGAGAGAGAGACTGACCCAGTAAAGAAGGGACTGCTGTTCCAGTGAAGGAGGACCTGTTGTTCTTGGCACATTCAGTATTTTTGTGTCATTTGTGTGTGGAAATTGGTTTCTGGACTCTTGAGATGTATGGTTTCATATTCTCACGTAGCAATCACTAAACAAACTCACGCCATTTACCTGGGGTTTAAAATAAATTGCAGTTTGAAAGGTATTAATCTTATTTCCAGGGCGTAAGTAGCTTGCTATCTGGCACCTTTATCAGCGCTGATATCTACAATGACTTGAGAAACACCCATACCAGTTCCATGAAGGAGACCAGTTAATGATTGCTCAGTAGAATGGCTTGAGGTACTTTTCTCAATGGCAGCATTTCACTTCCGTCTTTGTAGTTTCATTTTCATAGTCATCAACGTGTGATTAAATGCAACGCAATTGTGCGCGCTTTGTCATTAAATCTGATTCTTCTATGACTGTATTTCAGCTATTTCTGTGTGTTGTGTGTTGACTAGTTAGTATTCGGCTTGACTTTTGTTTTGGTGATTCTCGCCAAAACTTTCCATCTCTCTGGAAACCAGCTACAGCTCTGTAGTGTTGAATTTTTCTGGCAAAAAATAAAAATAAAGTATTTCAGTTAATATTGTATAGGTTATTTGTCTATGGATCATAAATTATTTTATTTCTAATACTTTATTTAAAATCTAAATGCTCTGTAGCTTGTGTCACATCCCGAGTGTGATTGGCTGGCTGGGGTGAACCACCGGGACAGGCTTATCTGATTGGCCGTCTGAGGCCCATTGTTTTCTCTGTGTGAGGAGTGTGCCCACAGTGATGATGTCACCTGTTTTATCAGCATGTGATGGGGTCTGTCCCCTCCACTCCTCCTCTCTCCCCCACACTCCTTCCCCAGGGTTTCACTCATTCAGCCTCCTCTGAGTGTGCGGCCTGACGGCTCCAAAGTTTTCATCCTCCACAGACTTCTGACAGTCTGTCAGCCTTCACGGAAAAATATATTCCGTTATAAATATGTGGACGTGAAATCATAATCATATTTCAAGGCTGCGATTTCTTGTTATTATGTGAAAATTCTGTGAGAGTGCCATTTTTTACCTGCTCATATTTGAAGTGTCTACAGTCAATCAATAATTTATTTTATTTCAGCATATTAGATCTATATTTTATTTCCATAAGAATGGACCAATAATGAGTTTATTATCATTCAGCGCTCTCTTATCATCTATCATGTTTCGGTGTCTACGGGAAAACAACACTATCTCTCTGGAACTGAAGGACTGGTTTTTATGACAAGTTTATTGTTGCTTCCTTTTCAATGGAAAAAGGCCATATTGTTTGTTACATTGGAGAGTGTGGGATTTTTCCTCCGGTCTGCCAAGTCCTCTTCTTCCTCCTTCATCCAAATGTTTGCTTTTACTCACAAGGCAAAAGCAGAGGCACACTGAGGACTCCTGAAACACTGCTGTTTTGCTAGAGTTTACCTTCCAAGACATACATTACATTACATCAATGGCATTTGGCGGACGCTCTTATCCAGAGCGACGTACAGTTGATTAGACTAAGCAGGAGACAATCCTCCCCTGGAGCAATGCAGGGTTAAGGGCCTTTGCTCAAGGGCCCAACGGCTGTGCGGATCTTATTGTGGCTACACTGGGATTTGAACCACCGACCTTGCGGGTCCCATGTACCTTAACCACTACGCTACAGGCCGCCCTATAGGATATAGGACACGAGGTAAATGAACACACACACACACACACACACACACACTCATTTTCATTGCTGAAACGGATAACGCTTTGATTGATTAATCTAGAGGCTTTTATATAGGCTTTTAAGGCCGATAAGCCCTTTTCTTTATTTATTTATTTATTTATTTGCACATTAATCAACATTTTCACTTTCCACATCAATGTAAATGTAGAGTTGCGTAATGAGCTCATTTCCCTCTGTAGCCCATTCGCTAGATTGTATCAGCCGTTACAGTGAAAGTGTCACCTGAGGCAGGCCGGATTTCGGGGCTCCTCCGCAGCGCCCCGTCTGCCGGGGAGGCCTGGCGCTGAGCCCCGGCGCTGAGGCCCTGGACAGACCACGGCGGTTTCCATGGCGTTCTGCCAGGCCAGACGCAGGGCCGGTTATGTAACTGTATACCTGTTGCTCCACGTCGGGTAAGACTTTATCTCTTCAGCAGATAGCGCACGCTGAAGCACTTCGCCCGTCTTTGCACAACAGCTCTGGCGGACTTCCCTGGGCTTAGCTGAGCCATGGCCGCCTCTCCCTGGCATGCCGAAACCTGCAGCCTTTCAAAGGGCGCCGTGCCCTCTCTCTCTCTCTCTTCCCATCTCTCTCTCTCCCTCTCTCTCCCTCTCTCTCTCTCTCTCTCTCTCTCTCCCTCATTGCAAGGTAAAAAGGTCATGTATCAAGGCAAATGCTAGAATTTAGGGGGATGCTAGAAATGCTCGATTTTACTATTTCACTGAATGATGAAACAATATATATATATATTTTTTTATTTTGCCTATTAAAAGGAGAGCAATTAATCATTTAAAACTAATTGGAGGTTACAAACTTTCCTCTTACGTATGCAGAGACTATATACTGTTTCTGCTCCTCTCCAGCAAAGGCTCCTACAACACACATCAGCTCACTGATTCAATCCACCAATCAGGCTTGAAATGTTTTCTGTATAGTATAGCACCATTTGCAAACAGGTCGCAACAGTCCTTCACAATGAACATTTTCCAGAGGGGAAAACAGAAAGACGCAGGCACTTTGGGAATAGGCACTTTGGAAATACCTGGATAATTATCTCTTGACCCCTTAAACAATAATCATCAGCCAGGAATCCTGGGAAATACAAAAAGTGGTTGAACAGCTTAAAAAGCACAAACATACCGGGGTGCAAAACAAGCAGCTTTACGGCTGAAAGAGTGTCTCGGGTCCTGTTAAACACCATTATACATAACTGCACTCCCCATCTTTCTGTCTGGGAATGCATGTGCAGACAGTATGCATTACAGTGTTCAAAAGGGTGATTACAAAACCCCTGTTCAGATTTATTCAAATAGCAGACACTCTTACCCAGGAGAACTTCCAAACAGAGAAACTGACTTTTAGCACAATCCAAAGGGTTGCAGTATGGAACTGCGCCATAACGCTGTCTATCCCCATATACTGTAAGTTCCATACAGAAACCTATACGAGGGCACAGGTAAATAAAGTCAGCTGTAAAACAGTGAACAATAACATTCACTGTAAGGAGTGCCAGCATTGTCATCTGGGCTCAAAGAGCAGCCATTGCGTGACAGTCACACACAGCCTCGCCAGCACAGGAAGGAGTGTACGAGATGGAATCGTCTCATTTGATAGCCCAGCCCGATCTGTGATTGGACGCTGTGGCTAAAAACAATATTGGGGTTCATGAGGAGAGCGGTCGTACCTCCGAGTGCGTCGCAAAGCATCATGGGAACTGTTTCAGTTAGGTCACCTCCTTGTGTATGTTGGCACTGCTCTGACAGAAATGCTTGTGTTCTACCCACACGGTTGACACAGGTTAACAAAACATAGGTCAATAGGTTTTATTGACAAAGGAGTTTTTACTTGATCTGGGCAGAAGTAACATAACCCAAGCCTGCAGCCATGGGTGGTTATTAAGGAACACAATGTTGAATTTGACCCGACTTTGAACAACTGCAGTTTGTATAAAGCAGTGAGGGGGAGGGCGGACATCCAAATATCCAATCAGGAAATGATCTGACTCTCATCCAATAATCTGCTTTTATTAAGGAACGGGAGAAAAATAAACAGCCTCTTGCACACACACATAAAAGTGCTTTCATCAGCAAAAGCTTTTCACCTCTTGATGAATGAGCTCTCAGAAATCTTTTTTTTTGTTCCTTAATAACAGAGTAAAAGCATGGGCTGAAGCTTAAACTCCAAGAACAATACTAACTCCCTCGCTCCTTCCTTCTCTCCGCCACCTCTCTCTCTCTCTCTCTCTCTCTCTCTCTCTCACTCTCTCAGTCCCTCTCACTCTCTCTCTTACCCTGCAACACAAACTCCCCATTCTCTGTCTTTCACTGTGAGCTAACACACCCTCACTTTCTCCTCTTGTCTCCCCTTCTTCACCCTGTACAAGCTCAACGTCAACGTGTGACCGTATGAAATGACAGCCATTTTGTTAAGTACGGGAAACATTAAACACTACACTGGAAGTTTTTGGTTCTAGAAGGTCAGTTCTAGACGTGGAAGTGTAGCAGATGATTGGATCTTTAATGAATTAGCCGCCTGACTGTGCGGCACGTTGTAAGCAGGGTATGGCTTGGCGTGGTGTTTTTTTTTTGGCACGTGTCTGGCAGAGACGGCAGTGGAAGGAAACTCCGGTAAGATTGATGGCCAGGCCCCGGCCCTTATTGGCTCTTTATCGTTAGAGGTAATCACTTCCACTTCATTTTAATGGCGGAAGCTATTAGTGCAGCCGCGACTGGGGCCCTGGAACGCAGCCGCGCCGGTCGCTGTTAATTAGGGCCGGACCCGGCTCGCTTTTCATTCTGCCGCCTTTGAAACCCGATCAAGGGGCCTGACCTTTGACCCCGCCTCTCCAAGAGGACGGCAGGAAAAGGACCCCTCCTCCCCCCCCCCGGGGCCAGGATGTGTCCTGGAAGCCCCCCCCATCGGCCCCTGACCCCAGACACTGTCCAGACCTCGCGTCTTTGTCCGCGCTTAGCGGAACGGACAGGAGCAGGAGGCCGGGGCTCGCCCTCCCGGAATGTTCCACTGACCTGTCAGCACGTATTTTACTTCACTCCCTTCCAGCTGTGTTTCTGTGTGTTTAAATGTGTGTGCGTATACAGGTATGTATGAGTGTGTGTGTGTGTGTGTTTAAATGTGTGTGCGTATACAGGTATGTATGAGTGTGTGTGTGTGTGTGTGTTTAAATGTGTGTGCGTATACAGGTATGTATGTGTGTGTGTGTGTGTGTGTGTGTGTGTGTGTGTGTGTGTGTGTTTAAATGTGTGTGCATATACAGGTATGTATGAGTGTGTGTGTGTGTGTGTGTGTGTGTTTAAATGTGTGTGCATATACAGGTATGTATGAGTCTGTGGGTGTGTGTGTGTGTATGTTCTAGTTTCATATTGTACATTGTACAATACATATCCCATTGCTCCTGTAGCTACATAGTCTTTCTTGAGTATTCAAAAATGTGAGTGACTTTGTGCTGACAAGACTGGGTCACATAAACTGCTGTGGTTTTAAAGAGGTCGTTTAATTTTTTTCTTGTCAAATGCCCCTCACTGCCCTTTGGATATTTAAGTCGATATTTTAGTTAAATCCCAAGTGCACTGAGCCATAGCCACCCCTCATTCTAAAAAAAACATAACTCAGAGTGTGCTGTTAAGGACCATAAAAATTGACCAGTCACCCTTAAATATGATTACCCGGAGTAAGCCCGGAGCTTCCTATTTAAAAAGTGCTGCCTTTTCCTTTTCCATCTGTTTAACTTTATGAGAGCGAACGCACTTTTCTTCTTCTTGGTCCTCTACTATAATTTCCCGGCATTTCACCTCGGTCGTCTGTTTTGGGGGTCACGGCGTAATTTCAGGTTTTCCGTACGTATTCCTTCTTTTCATTTCCCTGTGGAAAAGCCCCCGGAGAAGTAAATGTTGAGGGCCGCAATTAATGTAAATAGCCCTATGCGAAATAAAGACTGACTGAATGGCTATTCATTTGAGGTCAAAAAGCAATCAATGTTGTCATGGATTGTGTATGGAGACGGCCTTTTTTGCTGGTCCTTTTTGTGGTGAAAACACGAGTAACAGTACCGGTGTTTTTCTGCATCAGTTTTCCCGGGTCATATGTGGGGAGGATCCACAGAATTAGTCACCATGGAGATTTTTCCTTTTCTGTCTCTGACTCAGCTCAAGATAAGAATTGACTTGCTTTTCTTGCCATAGCAAACTAGTGTTTATGTGGTTTACTCATGTAAATATTAACCATAATCTGCAATAATAATAATACAGTAATAATGGAATATCATAGCTTGCGATGATAGGAAACAATCCAATGGCCGTTTGAGAAGTGATCTCTCAGTCTTTTGTAATATCTTCCGCCCTCTCTTGCTTTGTTTCATTCACTCACTCACTCACTCACTCTCTCCCACCCCTCCCTCCTGCATTTATCTCTCATCCCTCTCTCCCCCTCCCTTCGCTGGAACCGCTGAATACCGCCAGTCATTTCCCCAAAACTACGTAGGAACAGAAATCCCTTTGTCGTGCCGTGGGCCTGTATGAATTCTCCCTCTGTACGGGTTTTTTATTTGCTTCTTTTATCTTCCCCGTTCCCTTGTAAAGCTGCAGCTTCGCCCCTGACGTGGAGCCTCATTGAGCTGCAGGCACATCTATTCACAGAATAAAAGACAGAAATCTGCTCCGGAGCTTTTTGACGGACGATTTGTGCGCGTATTGTCGCATTTCCCTTTTGTGTTGGGAGTGAAACTGGCAGAGGCTGAGACGGGCGGTTGTTTGTGCGGATGCGTGTGAGCAAGGCTTTCGGTCGCAGTGTGTCAGGGAGACAGAGGCAGAGTTTCTGGCCTGAATGAGATTGACCCGCGCGGTCGTGGGTTTGACTGAGAGCAGGCCCGTGTCTCGGTCAGTACGGTTTTACATTACAATACAGCGTGATATGTTATCACCCTTCTGATAGTGTCAGCATTTTGTAGGTCGATCCTTCTGATTATCCCATTTTTCTGCTTATTATTTTTGTGGGAGTATTTTTCTCCGGAGTTGTGACCCATACACCAGTGGGAGGGGTAAAAGGAGGGAAAGAACAGGAGTGGGTGTGTGTGTGGGGGGGGGGATATCGTTTTGGTGAAAGCATCCATTCACTGAACAAAATTACTGACAGATTAAAACATTAATGTCCAGTTCTTCACTTCATTAAATTCCACAAGTGAAATGTTTTTCCATACTTTTCCAAACAAATTCCTTTACACATCATAAGCAGGCTAATTAGAATGAAGGGCTGGCAGACAGAGAGAGCAAGAGAGAGAGAGAGAGAGAGAGAGAGAGAGAGAGAGAGAGAGAGAGAGCGAGAGAGAGAGAACAGCTGTTGGAAAACAGGTGTTATTTGTTCTTGATACAGATATGTTTATATTACAAACCAGGTGTCAGCTGTATGGTGGGGAGAAAGAATTGGAAACAGAAGTAAAAGAGAGAGGGATACAAAGCAAGGGAGAGGGATGAAAAGTGAGAAAGAGAATATGGAAGAGAGAGGAGGTATAACTGGGAGAAAAGGTGGAGGGAAAGGGGGAAAGAGAGAGGGAAAGGGTGGCCCCCTCGTCATAGCTCCTAATTACTCTCATTAGGCCTGGACCTCCCTTAAGGAGCCGGTCGGGTTGACCTTGGCCTTTGAAGCCAAGTGCTGCTCTGTCTGGGTCTCTCATAACAATTGCTCCCTGTGTGTGTGTGTGTGTGTGTGTGTGAGTACACGCGCATGTGTGTGTGCCCATGTAATTATGTGAGGCTGGTGTGTGTGAGCATGTGGGTGGGTGATGGTGTGTGTGTGTGTGTGCATATGCATGTGGCTGTATAATTATGTGAGGCTTGTGTGTGTGTGTGTGTGTGTGTGTGTGTGTGTGTGTGTGTGTGTGCACATGCATGTGTGGCTGTATAATTATGTGAGGCTTGTTTGTGTGAGTATGTGGGTGTGTGATGGTGTGTGTTTGTGCGTGCACGTGTTTCTGTTCCTGTATAATTATGTGAGGCTTGTGTGTTTGAGTGTATGGATGGGTGACTGTGTGTGTGTGTGTGTGTGTGTGTGTGTTTGTCTATCTCATTTCCTCTCCTCGGAAGGTAAACAGAAGCAAAACAACAGTGCAGAAATTGTTCAATCAAGAGGCCTCATTTTGACTTTGCCTTGTGTACTGTATACTCTGTGCGTATAAGCGTCTGCAGCTCATGTTCCGTATGCGTCTGCGTCTTATTAAATGTGAGGTGTGTGTTTGCGCACTCATCGGTGTGTGTGTGTGTGGTGTGTATTTAAATCGTTCGGGTACGTGCGTGGATGCGCTCGCAAATGTGCATACTATGTGGGGCATGCGTGTATGTGCTTGCGTACTCGAGCGTCCGTTGACGCGCCACGTTTCACGCCTGAGCTCAAAACGAAAACGAAACATGCAGCTGAGGCTGGCAGCCAGCCTGCTCTCTCTCTCCGGGGCTGAAGCTGCCAGTGGGGCCAGACTGCCTATTAGTGTTGAGTTTCAAACCCGGCGCGGAGTCTGCAGTCCTGTCCCAGTCGAACACAACGTCTTCTTTAGCCGCCGCCGCCGTGCGCCTCTGTCTGCCTCACTGAAGTTTGGCGCCAAACCCGGAGCGATTCCGAGGAGATTCGGGCTCACGTCTTCCTGTCTAAACGGTATGTAGGGCGGCCCGTAGCGTAGTGGTTAAGGTACATGACTGGGACGTGCAAGGTCGGTGGTTTCGTCCCCGGTGTAGCCACAATAAGATACGCACAGCCGTTGGGCCCTTGAGCAAGGCCCTTAACCCTGCATTGCACAAGGGGAGGATTGTCTCCTGCTTAGCCTAAACAACTGTACGTCGCTCTGGATAAGAGCGTCTGCCAAATGCCATTAATGTAACGTAATGTAATGTATTTAGGCGATGGTAGTCGGTCTGGTGATATGGCAACAGGGCTGCCTCTTAATGCATTTTCCTTTTACTGCCTCTCTGCCCTCATGAAGACCACCTCAGCGCTGCCACTCCGTTAACCGCCATCACAGGGGCCTGTGTACCCTGCAGTGACAGCGTATTTACCCAGTAATCACACACTCTGCCAGGCCCAGCCTTCCCAGCAGCCCCCATACACAGCCAGCCTCTGATTGGCTCAGCTGCTGGCGTGTCAGAGACAGCTGATGCCCGCTGTACACAGTGTACAGGGCCCGGGACAGGAAACCACCATAAACACGCACTTTGACACTTTCGACTGCTTAACAGCCGTTAAATGCTCGTTCCACTTTTTTCTTTCCGTCATTTTCCCCTTTGATCTCCATAGATTCCGACGGGTAATTATTACACATTTTTATTGTAATTGCAATCTGCTCGTTCTGCTGTGAAGTTATATGGACCGTTTTTGAGGGTGGGGGAGTAGTTGGGCGGGGGGGGGGGGGGGTGAAATGTTGACTGGGTGCAATTATCGTGTCAGACATCAGCTGTCTGGTCCATCAGGCCTTGGGACTGGCGCCAGGCTTTCGACCGCTGAGCTGGGCGGTTACACGTTAACTAAACCGTACAGCCTGGTGCTAGGCCCAGCTACACCCGCTGCAGCGGGAATGAACTTTCACAAAACCTGTCAATGTGTACAGCAGTCACCTGACTGATAAGAACGGGCTGGAACAATGCAGGGAACGTTCGATCAGCCCACGGCGGGGTGCTTTGAAACTAACCGTGATATACGATTGTGATAAAAGTTGAAGCGCCTTTGTGGTTAGATTGTTCCCTGTCGTTGGAATAAATGTCAAACAAAGCTCTAGTTCCCATTATGCACAATATTATTAAATAAAGATGACCTGCTACTTCTCGCTTCCTTATTTTAGGTTGTAAAATGATGAACTTGTTTCAAAGTGTAAGGGATGATTACTCTGTTGCAGCCCTACATTAGAATTCAAAATCATCATGCAATAAATATGCAACAAGTGCTACTGTAAAACATGGTAACCCGTTCCATGAAGTAGAGCATGTCTTTATGGCTAATGTGATGCACTTTGGGCTGTAATTCACATTAGCATCCTTCCTGTTGAATGTGGCTGAGATTTAAGCTTCAGATCTGACCCAGGGGAATAGGGTATGCATGATGGCATTCTTTAATCTCCTCACTGAGATTTCTGACAAAGAAGCATGTGAAAGTATCTGGAAATAATATACCTGCGTTTTTTTGGGGTAGGAGGGGGCTGGGGCGGGGGGTGGGGGGGGGGGGGGGGGTCCGGGGGGTGCAGGGTTTGTTTTGCCCCAAGCCGAGATTGGTGACCCATCTCCCGAAAGGCCAGCGGTTTCGACCCGGGCGACGGGTCACCTTTCAGTGAGTACTGAGTGATAAAGCAGGTGATCTGAGTAATTAAGCCGTACGTCAGGGGAGGGGGTGCTGGGTGGCGGGAGCAGGGAGCAGGGAGGCTGCAGTGAAAGGCCAGGGGACGGCACACAGTGGGGCCTCTGTGTGTGAATGGGGCTCATTGAAGAGGAGGGGAGGGGAGGTGGGGAGAGGGGGGGAGGAGAGGGACATGTCTGAGCATGGGAGCAGACATCTGTCCTCGCTACAGAACATCAGTGTTTCTGCGCGGAGCAGAGCCCCTTACGTAATCTCCCACCCACCGCCCCTCATTAACGTGTGTGTGTGTGCGCTCCATTCAGAAACACAGGGGAGGCAGTCATAGGAACACACACACACACGCGCATGCACATATGCACCCGCACAAATACACACGCACGTATGAGCACACGCGCATGCGTACACACACGCGCGCACACACTCATGCACTGAGCGAGCACTTTATTACGGATTTATTAGACTTGTTTTTTAGACTTATTGGTCTTCTGCTGCTGTAGCCTATCCACTTAGAGGTTTGAAGCATTTTATTCAGAGATGCTCTTCTGCATACCACTGTTCCACAGTCGAAGTCACTTAGATCACATTTTTTCCCCATTCTGACATTTGGTCTGAAAAACAGCTGAACCTCTTACCCAAGTCTGCATGCTTTTATGCATTTAGTTGCTGCCACATGATTGGCTGATTAAATATTTGCATTAACAAGCTGGTGTACAGGTCTACCTAATAAACTGTATATCTATATACATGTAGACACAGAAACACACACATGTGTATGCACACACACACACACACACAAACACTCATATACACAAACACATAGTACACTCATATGCGCGCACACAAACAGATACACACACATATGCGCGCACACACACACACACACACACACACACACACACTCATATATACACTCACTCTGACGCACGAACATGTACACTCATATACACGTGCACAGACAGACACATGTACAGAAGTAAGCTCTCAGACAGACACACAGACCACACCGCTGGTATGTCTACACCGTTAACCGCTCCCCCTCACCTGCGCGCCCTCCGTGGAAATGTACTCAGCCGACGGGTTTTGAAGCAGAGGATGTTTTGGGCTCGGCCGATCGGTGATCAGGTGACCTGAGCTTCGCCTTTGTCGGTACACAGAAAGCCCTCAGCCATTCACGGGAATGTTTATACAGGGAGTTCTGCATCATCCTGTTGACAGTGCGGTCAGCCACCTGTGTGCCTGCGCCTATGTCACTGTTTAGACAGCTCCAAAATGGTGGCTCAAAACAATGACGCCCTGCACCCAGCTCCAGCCTGCCAGGCGGGGGGAAGGCCCCCAAAAGCCTCTGCATGGCCAGTTCATTTTTGTCCCCTTTAGGGTATTAGCCTCTGGTTCTAATCTCAAGAACCGTATATTGTATTCTACCATTCTGAAACCTTCACTTCAGGTAAAGGACATTCTATAAAAATAAAATACTTATTTTTACAAATATTTTCACTGCAACGTGTTTGTGTCATCAAATATACTTGTACCATGTCAAACTTAGCAGCTTTAATAATTTTCCTACATGGAAAATAATCTTCATAAGTGAAATATAATGGGTGGAATTATGCAAATATGTAGGTTTGTGTGCAGATTTCTGTATGTGTGTGTGTGTGTGTGTGTGTGTGTGTGTGTTTGTTTACATGTTTCAATTGCCTCTTTGTGGCTGTCCTTAAGGGTTAAATAAAAAACTTTAAAAACTAAAGGGTTGAGGAACTTTTTTGTCTGCAATCAAGCTGCTTTTCAAATGAAACTTCCCCCACCAAGGGAACCTTCTGGTGAAAGAGGAAGCTGGTCATGATTTAAGCAATTAGGCCAGTGGCATATGTGGGCACAGACTGTAATTTAGGAGGATTTTCATGTGTGAATCAGAAAATGGAGGCGGTCTGGTGTCGGCAGGGTAGGATTACCAGCTTTAAAGAGCCTTCTCTGCCCCGCCCAACCCAGCCAGGTACTGTATGAGCTCCAGGTATGTGCAGTTGTGTTGCGGCTCCAGTGGGATTTTTGGGGGGCCCTGCGGCTATAGGTGGAGTGACATCATCCAGGGAGACAGGAAGGAGGGTGAAGGACGCAACTCCCAGTGTCTCTCTCTCTTATCTCTCTCTTTCTCTCTATCTGTCTCTCTCCCCCTCTCTCTCTCTCTCAGTCTCTCTCCTTCTCGCTTTTCTCTCTCTTATCTCTCCCTTTTCTCTCTTTCTCTCTCTCCCTCTCTCTCAGTCTCTCTCTCCTTATCACTATTCTCTCTCTTTCTCTCTCACCTCCCTATCTCACTCTCTCTCTCCTTATCACTTTTCTCCCTCTTTCTCTCTCACCTCCCTCTCTCACTCTCTCTCTCTTTTCTCTCTCTTTCTCCTTCCCTCTCTCTCTTTTCTCTCTCTCTTTTTTATTTATTTATTTAACCTTTATTTTACTAGGAAATAGTCCCATTGAGATTTACATTTCTTTTACAAGGGAGTCCTGGCCAAAATGGCTCGCTCTTTCACTCTCCCCTTCCCTCTCTCTCTCTCTCTCTCTCTCTCTCTCTCTCTCTCTCTCCCACCACTGTAGAAGAAACGCTCATACCAGAGCTGTTGTAACACATGCACAGAAAGAAAAAAAAATTCCACATGGGGCCCATGTCAGCCCCATCAAAGTGTGTTACACAATCCAAACCCCACAAAACCACCAGCGTCTGGCCTCCTTCAACAGCTGTTATTTTGTTGTAGTTTTTTATTCAGCTGGGGGTTCTGCTAATCAGATGATTTATTTCCAAACTGAACTTTGCTACAAAACAAAAAAGGAAAGCCAACAAAAGCAGCACACACCTGCTGACCTGAACGGTATGTCTGCAGCACTGTAAAAGCTGAACCCCCTGCTGTCTTGAGCAGAGCCGACCCACGATCCTTCAGGGCCTCGCTGTGGGCTCGTCGTGTGCAGGACTCCGGAATGCCTCGACTCCACCTGCGGTTTCCATGGCTCTGTGATCTGCATGTTTCATCGGGGGGGGGGCCCGGTGGAGATAAGGCCGGGGGGGGGTGCGCTTATGTAACCCCCTCTGTGGATCAGCGGGGTGTGACGATGGGCCTCCGCTGTGCCTGTCTCAGCCAGGCTCCGGGGAGGGGCCCTGCTCGCCTCGCCCGGATCGCAGGCCGGGCCGGTTTCCTGCACCCCTCTCCTGGGCTCCACCCTCCAGGAATCCAGCAGCCAAAGGTCCGTCCTCCCCCACCTCTCCCCCACCCGAACTCCACCAGAGACTGCCGTATTACTATACACACCTTCTGTCAACCTGTGTACCGCCTGAAGTCTGTAGCCACGTAAAGGGATATTACATTGCATTGCATTATTGGCATTTGGAAGACGCTCTTATCCAGAGCGACGTACAGTTGATTAGACTAAGCAGGAGACAATCCTCCCCTGGAGCAACGCAGGGCTAAGGGCCTTGCTCAAGCACCCAACGGCTGGGCAGATCTTATTGTGGCTACACTGGGATTGCCAGTCCCAGTCATTTACCTTAACCACTACGCTACAGGCCGCCCCTGTGTATATGTTGTTGTTCAATACATGTTTACAATAGTTTACATGTTTACATGTTTATAATTGTCTGATTACGAACGCAGATGACATAATGGCCTTTAGTAGCGCTGCCAGTTGTGTGCTTGCCTCTTAAAGCACACCGGCACAAGCCGAGGGCCGAACTGCACACTCAGGAAGGGCTTGTTAAATATGATCAGATCCAGATCAGTCCTGGGCTAGGAGCTGCATCAGACCTAATGAGGAGGGAGCTCCACTGGGAGGGGAGCCAGCGTGCCCAGCGGGGGCCCCCTGTCCCAGGCAGGGGGAACCCCGCCGTTTAAAGCACTCTGCCGGGACAGAGGAATGCGTTCTGACCGCCCCGGACAGATGGTGCAAACGAGCGTGGGGCAGAGAGAGAGGTGTGAAGCTGGGAGAGAGGGGTGTTAAGGGGGGCAGGAGGGCGAGAGGGGATCACACCTACACACCTGCCCTCCCCGCAGGAGGTGACACGGGGGGGGTGTACATCCAGAGGACACACCTCATGGCTGATATCCACCAGAGACGCAACTGTCCGAGGAATTAATAACTTGCTGATCTAAACCACCGATTTGACACAATCAGCATCGGCCTCAGTGTGTCTTCCTTTGAAGTGATTAGATGCACACACACAAACGCATAATGCATAAACACACACACACACACACACATCCAACCACACACACTCACAAACACTGTGCAAGTAAGCATGGATTTTATAAAACCAGTTGATAAAAGCTGATCCTAAGTTGATTCCCCAATGATCTCTCCGGTGTTGTAACTGTTTCCATTCAGCGTGGCAATCAACAGGGCATTTGAAACACTGGCCTTCTTTACACAGCTATTGCAATAGAATAAGATAATGGAAATGAAGAAAGTGATGCTATCCGTGTTTGGGCTGATGTGGCTGTGAGAAAAGTCATTTCATTTCCATTGTCCCACATCATTTTATAACCCTCATTCTCGGATGGAATGAGGCTTCAATTAGGACACACACACACACACACACACACATCTGTTTATTGGGCCATTACCTCATCTCTCTTTTTCTCTCTATCAGTTCCAATCAAGCTGAATCTCTCTCTCTCACCCTCTCCCTCCTCCTTCCTCTCTCCCTCCATCTCTGTCTTCCTGCCCGGTCCCAGATGGAACAGCCTTTGTTCTCTGGTCTGAAGGCCTGTTGTGAAAACGAACCTCTCACTTTGCATGATCACGTGTAACGTGACCCCTTTCTGCTAATCCCATGAAAGAAGTATGTTTGCATTGTGGGACTACAAGATCCCGTGCCTGCATGTGTGAGTGTGTACCAGGAACGATTGAACCATGTGTGTGTGTGTGTGTATTTGTGTGTGTATGTGTGTGTATGCATGTGCGTGTGTGTGCATGTACATTTGTGTGTGTGTGTGTGTGTGTGTTTGTGTACCAGGAATGACAGAACTGTGTGTGTGTGTGTGTGTGTGTGTGTGTATATTTGTGTGTGTGTGTGTATGTGTGTGTGTGCGTGTGTACATTTGTGTGTGTGTATGTGTGTGTATGCGTGTGCGTGTGTGTGCATGTACATTTGTGTGTGTGTGTGTGTTTGTGTACCAGGAATGACAGAACTGTGTGTGTGTGTGTGTGTGTGTGTGGGTGGGTGTGTGTGTGCATGTACATTTGTGTGTGTGTGTGTGGTTTTAGTGCAGGGGAGAGAACCAAAGGGGTCAGTCAATCAAAACATCATGTTACAATTATGCTACATGAGGTAATGCGGGTGACATGATGGTGACACTGAGCCTTTACACTGAAGACCGACAGGGGATCGCTCTGATTTCACCCAGACATCTGCTGGACCCGACCCTGACCACTACACACTACCTGACCGCCATGCAGATTCGTGGTCTGCACTGGACCCTGGCCTAGGGAAGCCAAGAGGCATGTTTTTTTTGTTATTTTAAAACCGCAACAGACCTGGGTCAAATTCGTAATTGTTTTGGATTCAAATACTTTTCTGTGGTCGATTGATCTTGCCTAGAGCAATTGAGCCGACTAAGAGGGCCAAAATGTGGGGGTTTGCACTTTTTGAGAGTATTTTATTGGTTCCAATACATCAGGTAAACTCAGTAAGGCATAGAAAATTATTTACATCCAAAACATCTACATATTTGACCCAGGTCTGCACCACAATTTGTTTTATTTATTACAACTTTTGATTAAAATGCGTGCCTCTCATAACCTCTCGTTTTTAGCACTATTCTCCCTTGGTTTGAAATATGTTTTTGTTTGTGATTCATTAGCCTTTGTTTTCGTCTCTTTTTTTGTCTTTACACTTGCTAGTCACCTTAGCTGCCCTTTGCAGGTGAGTGGGCCAGTATAAAGGGTCTCGGATGGAAGCCGGATCAACATGTAGGCACTGGCAGCAGGCTGTTATGCAAACTGGGGCACTAAAGGGACTGTCAGACAAGGACAATCAGGGGAGTGGCACTGGAAGCTTTTTGGCCGTGGGACAGAGTTAGGAGCTGACAAACATTAGCGGGCAGACTTAAACTCCAGAGAGGAAGAAACTGAAGTTAACAAGATTAGCTGTGGATTAAGTGTGAATGTTGGGGGTTCATCCATTTTTGATTGTGCCTTTTGGGTTTAACAAGGCTCCTGCATCGTTTTATTTATTCTGGCGGGAGGAAATAGACACCAACACAGAGAGAGGGATTTATTTTCATATCCCCAATTATTATTATCTCTCAAGTCTCTTTTCTTTTCAGATCCAAAATTATACCGATACTGTACATGAATAAAAGTATTTTTTGATGGCATTGTAAACACATGTAAGCATTTGTTCTCATTTTTACTTGGCTGAATGCACTTTTTTTAGCTGCTTGTTTGACTTATTTCCTCATTGAATTCACATATTTTCATTTATTGTTTGATACATGCAATTATACATATGCATATACATATGCATACAAATGTATTATATTATTTAACAGTCCAGCACTAACAAAAACATATCTTTTTGAAGTATAGGTTAGAAAAAAAAAGTAATCCATTGCTGGTAAATGGTAAAGGAACACCCAGAATGCCTTTTATTAAATAAATAAAATAAATCTAAATGAGACACATCATACAAAACCCACTAATTACTTGTTTTAACTCCCGTCTTTATTAGTCATGCTTCTTCTATATTTTAGGTGAAGGCAGACATAAAATATGTAAGCACAAGGTTGTCATATTCAGTTTAGCTTCTTGTGTAATTATAACGAACAGGGCTGAAAGAGAAACCTCATCTGAAAGGAAATTAAATCTGTTCCCACAAAGCTGAACACTGCCCTCAGGTCCCTGGGAGCGACAGTTTATGTTTACTCTATGTTACAGTAGACTAGGATCAGAGAGTTTCCATTATTTTCCCTTTTCTGTCAAACAGCCGTAAGGAGGAGCAGCCCCTTGTCTACTTACACAGTCTCTCTCTTTCACACACACACATACACATACACACATAAACGCAAACACACATACACACACACACACACACACACACACACACACGCAAACACACACACATACACACACACGCATACACACACACATACACACACACACAAATGCACACACACATAGACAGACACACACACACACGCACACATAAACACACACACATACATACATACACACGCACACACACACAAATACGCACACATACAGACACAGACGCACACACACACGCACGCATAAACGCACACACATACATATATACACACACGCATACATACACACACATCAATACACACACACACACACATATATACACACACACAGAAACACACACACACACACACACACACACTTCCTGTGTCTGTTTTCACTTCCTGGATCAATCTCAGTTGGATTTTGCCGGAAGCTCTGAGAGAGCTGCTTAGTTGCAGAGGTGAGTTCATCTCCCCTGGGCTCCATCCCCTACACAGAGCTCTCATTGTTCTGACCAAAGTGAGCACTGCTTTCCCTCTACCTGCACACTACCTGTACAACCCCACATCCCGCCGTCTGTGTGCGTGTGTTTCTGTATGTCTGTGTGTGCTGTGCGTGTGTGTGTGTGTGTGCCAGACCTGCGTCAAATACGTAATTGCTTTTGATTCAAATACTTTGCTGTGCTCGATTGATCTTGCCTGGTGCAATTGAGCCAACCAAGGTGGGGTGTGCACTTTTTGAGAGTATTTCATTGGTTCCAATGCATGGCACAACGCATGACACAGTAAAGCGTGGAAAAGTATTTGAATCCAAGACAATTACGTATTTGACCCAGATCTGATGTGTGTGTTTCTGTACATGCGTGTGTGTGTGTGTGTGTGCATATGTTGTTGCCCACCGTACCTGTCCAACTTTTGATCGATCCGCCATTTTGGCCCCACATCAGTTTCTCTTTGAAGGAATGCTGGAGGCAGATTGGCTTTGCGTGGCGGTAGAGAAGAGTGAAGGGAGTGGTGGGGGAGGGAGAAAGGGTATTAGACTAAACTCCTGGAGATAAGCCATTGCTAGTTATATGGCTGTTGTGTTTGGCTGTTGCTCCGCTGCGTTAGGGAGTTGGTACCGTGCGATCCTAGCCCCATGTTCATTCGTGGTCGACTGAATGCATTAGCGGTTATCAGAGTCCACAGCTTTTCTCTTTGGGCAGCTGAACAGTGTTATAAAAGGTAATGCCCTTTAACGTGTGGGAGCTTCCTGCCTTGGGGTAGAGGAGAGAAAGCGGCTTTACTCGGGTGCAACAATGGCTCAGAGGGAGCCCTGATAGCGTTATACAGCCGGTGATAAAGCCAGAGATTTACAAAGGGACAACCAAGACACTCCATTCTCCTTTAGCTCCACGACTTCTCACCGTGTCATGTCAGAAAATAACCACACCTCTCCCAAGTATTACACATTTGCATATACTTCTCTTCTGGCTTATGTGTCTTGTCGATTTACCGCTTGCAGTCTTGCTAATTGCCAGCTTCTTAATATAATATCACATAATATATAATATGTGATATTATGTAGGATGTGTCTGGACATTGATAGCATATAATGTTCAAGTATGCAGACACACGTACAGTCACACACACACATACTGTGCGATAGCTCCTTCTCTACCAGCCTCACAGAGAGAGGGGTTCTAGGACACATGTCAACACTTAGGAGTGCCCTGTCTATTTCCATCCCACTTAGTGAAACCCCCAGGTACTGAATTAGTCAGGCCTGCATTGGAAAGCACCGGGCCGGTGAGGCCCTCTCCCCTTCCTGCCTGTCGTATTAAATACCTCCCTCCCCCAGGACCAGTCTGAATGTACTCACCCCCCAACCCCCCGTCAGGATGATGCCCGGATCCCCCCCACCCGCCCCCGGGGGGCCCCTAAGAGCCTTGCTGTGTGGTCCCTTCGCGGGGTCGGAGGTCGGAGGTGAGCCGAGCGGTGTGTGGGAAACGTGCCCGCGGAGAAAATCCGCCAGGCTCCGCCGCTTTCCTCCATCGTCATCCGCGATTATGACATCACCTGAGCGCTGGGCGTTTATTCCCCCCTCCCCCTCTCTGATTGATTAGGGTCCCCGTTTTAAAACTGACCCCGACTTACTGAGCCTGAGCGCGCAGGGGCTGACTGACCGTGGCGAGCGTGTGACGTTGAGTCTACTCGTCTCAGGTGTGGGGACTGTGGGGTATTACGCAGTAATTTACCTGGCTGAGCTTTACCTGGGTGATTGTCTGCCACCAGCACCCCATAAGCATCCCAAGAAAAGGATGTGCCTTGGTACAGACAGGCCCTGTCAAAATAACACCTCAGTATTAACCTCAATAACAACTAACACCTCAGTGGTAAAGAAACAAGGTGAAACACCTCAGTGGAGCAAACACCTACAGGACAGTAACACCTGGAACAGAGACGGGACTGTGCAGCCATGCTGAACAGTGGTTTCTCCCTCTACTGAACGGATAGATAATCTACATTTAAAATAACGTGTGGCTTAAAAATATTGAAAATATTTTACAGTGGACAAGAACCATAAAGCGAGTGAAAGTGAGAGGGAAGGGGCGCGTGACGTGACATGCCAAACACAGACACACAAAACCATATTACCACATGTTTCAGCGTTACATAACATCTCCAGCATTTTTAGAAGATGGCGCTGACAGATTTGTGGAAGGTTGCCTGGACACACAGGTAACACAGGATCCAAACAGGACCCTCTCTTGTCATTTTGCCAGGGGTCTTGGGTTAAAAATCCTTCTCGAACACCCAGACTCACTGGATGTTTTTGTCCTACAGCACTGCACAAAGCATTGCTGCCATGACATATGACTTATTAAATAAAAACTGTTACCAATTTTAGAACAACGCTTAAAAGTTGCTGCTTAATTGCAAACCATGTACTGCATGTATTAATACTTTAATAAATAATACTTTAAAAAGTGCTTTGTTGCCTAACTTTTAGTAGTGCTTCAGTTTTTTTCTATTAAAGATGTTTGTTCTCGTCTCTTGTTTCTAATCTTCTTTCTATTAGTATCATTCTCATACGTGTCAATCAGTAGGTGTGGATTCAGCACTTCGTTCCAGTTCTTTGTGATGTTCTGAAGATAGTGTCCCACAGATAGTAAATCAAAGCACTAAGTGCCTTCATATTTCTATTTTCCATGAAGAATAACAGTGTTATTGTCTAGTTGTCTAGATTATTCTTTGCGGGCTCTATACACTTTTTCCTTTTGCAGTGGGGGGGTTGGGGGGGGGGGGCAGGAATCCAGACTTTGTGCATGAGCTCCTTTCAATGGAGGGCTCGCTGGGACTTGCTGTGTTCTGCGTGTCAGGTCAGTTTGTGTCTGTGAGTGTGTGTGTGTGTGTATGTGTGTGTGTGTGTACGTGCAGGTGTGTGCGTGTGTGCTTGCGTGTGTGCGTATGTGTATGTGTATGTGTGCGTGCATGAGTGTGTGCGTACATGTGTGTGTGCATATGTATGAGTATGTGTGTGTATGCGTGTGTGCGTGTGTATGTGTGTGTATGTCTAAGGGTGTGGGTGTGCGTGTGTATGTGTATGTATATGTGCTTGTGTGTGTGCGTATATGTATGTGTATGTAACTTTGATACACCCCACCCCCCTGAACAAATGCACGCATACTAATACCTGAAATATACGTATATAATATGCTAAATAAATCTTTTTGTTTTTGTAAAATGTTGGGGACAAAATTAAAGTTGAATTTTTTTCTAAACAACCAGGGGCATATCGCCTGTGTTTTCACATCCCATCATTTTGGGGCCCCAGGAACACAGGAACCAAACAGCCTCATCTTGGCAGGCCAAGCAGGGGTGAAAGACACAAAGCATTGCACCAACCCCCTCCCTCTCCCTCTCAGCACCCCCCTTCCCCAAATTCCTAATTCTTCTTTGGCGACTTTTAGCTCTTGAGAGGGGTTAGGATTTTAAGAAGTCAGTATCCAAGGGTCTGAACAGCCTCATTCATGTCATTGTTCAGAGGAGAAGCCAGGTCACACTTTTCCTTTGGTCTTAAGTCATTCCCTAATGGAGCAGGGTGAATGAAATGGTTCCCAGCATTCAGGCCCTGAAGAGCAGGCCCTTCCCAGGCCTGAGTAGTGTTAGGCTGGTAATAGGTGATTATGGGGAAAGGTGAAAGGTCATATCTGCTTTGGCCAGTGCCAGGCACAGTACGTTAACGCTAAAACAGAAATGTGGGGGGGGTTAAGTCTCCTGACCCATTTTCAAATGAGATCAGGGGTTTTCTATCTGCAACCCTGTCTTACGAAAGTAGAAGAATGGAAGCCCATTTTTATATAAAGTCAAGTGCTTTATGGAACCAGGGAAGAAGAGAATGATTCATTTCATGTGGTAAACAATGGGCCTCATGCAAGAAAATGTCCATATTCTTATCATAAATTTCTCATACTTTTTTTGAATGAAGGTCTCGAAGTGTGCACAAGTGTATATAAGGTACTATAGGTGGGTTCCGTCGGATAGATGACCAATAGGATTAACAAGAACAAGGGCCAACTGATACCTGATTGGGTAAACTGCAGCTCCTAAACAATTCACTGAAATACGTTTTTGAAAACATCTTAAAACATCTGAGGCATCTGTTCCTACCTAAGTAAAAATTCAAAATAAGAGAAAATTAGCAAATGTACTTAAATCGCTCTTTTAAAGCAATGTAAGAATAAATCTGTTCGTGCAAGAGGCCCAATCTTCCTTTATCATGTCGCTGTTGTTATGTGATGACATACAGTGTCTAAGATGTTAATAATATCGGCACAGGTTATTTGTTTTCTTTTTTTAGAACATTTGTTCTACTGATCTTCAGGAGCTGCTTCCTACGACTGAGTATTCACCAAGGCTGCATAAACTAAGCGTGTAATGGATTCTCTTTCCATGTTTTTGTATCTACACGACCCCCAACTTCCATCCCACTTTTGTGATCTGAATGCTGGCTCTATTTTGTTAGCTGGGGCTGTACTAGAGGAAATAGGTATACAACAACTGCTGAGTTGGGATAAGGCAAGACAAAAGAACATTTCAGTGCAGAGAAACAACAGAAATAAATCCCCCCACTGATGTGTTTTGGAAATAAAAGCAGACAATAAAAAAACTTGGACACATCCCAGAAATGTGTCAGCACGTAATCACCTTTTTATTGTTTTGTTTTGTGCTCATTTCCCCCAAATAATTGCTACCTGTATACCTACGAATTACCTCTCTCCCCGCCTCCCTTACCACCTTCCGTCTTGTGACCAACCCCCACGGCTTCTGAAATGTTTTTCCAAAAAGTTCCATCTTGATATTTCGGCTTTGATTGAGTTTGCCCTCAGGGTGGAGGGATTCTGGGAGGGGAAGTGACATCATGGAATGGGCTCTGCAGTAGACGCTTGGCTGTCGGGGGGCTGGGGGGGGGGGTGATTAAGAGATTATGATTGATGGAGGAAATGAAAATGACCGCCCCCCAGGGAGACTCAGAGGCAGGTGGGCCCAGCGCTCATCCTGGGGCCCGGGGCCCTCACAGGGGCCCGCAGGTAGAGGAGAGGGGCGGCTGATCCACGGTTAATTAGGGCAGCCACCCCCTGGGCGGCCGCTGGACGTGGTGTGCAGGGACTGAATGGAAGGGCTGATTCAGCAGAGGGGCAAACGTGGAAAATACCCTCGCCCCTCCCTGGAAACAAAGAGACGGCCCAGGGGCAGGAGAATATCAGCCCACCGCCCTCGCAGGAGTCCTGAGGAACTGTTGGGAGATTTCAGAGCTTATGGACACATTTTCCATTGGGCTTCCTGTACTGCTCAGGCTGGGGATCGGATATCAGCCTCCTCCGCTTTTAGAAGTGGCCTGTCATTTCCCGGCGCCAAATATAAGTGTTGTGCCGAAAATAGAGCCTGAGATCATTTATTTGTTTATTTTAAAATTGATCGAATGTCTTTGCCCCCTTTGGACGCCTTCGCCTCTCGTAATAGTGGCTTAAGGCTTTTTCTGGAGGGCGAAGTCATTCAGGAATGCCTCAAATTTGGAATTTTATTTGAATGTGAAGTAAATAAAAAGGTGGCACACATGTTAATATCCACTGTTTATGCCCTGTTTATATAGCTGTCGGCTTCAGTTTCAACACGCTCACATGACTCACTTATTCTCCAGGGTTTACTCTGCACTGTTACCGCCCCTGTAGGCAGTACAGTGAGCCCTTACTGAGGTAGCCCCACATGCACTGTCCCCGTCGGTCTGAGGGTACCATCCTATTAATACCCACTTACAGGGGCTTTCACCCCTCCGTGCGGGAACACCGCGAACCCGTCCGCCCCCTCTTTTGCCCTGGGCCAAGACACAGCGGTGTGTGCTCATCTCACGGTGGGGTGCTTAAAACACTAGACTGGGGGTATTGTGTTCACTCTGGAGATAGCGCCGATGGGGGGGGGTTTGGGCTCTTTTTCCCGTGCTTGCGAGCCCCCGTCAAAAACAGATTGAGAAAATTGGCCCACTCGTGTCAAACTGTGAAGGTACATGTTGTGACTTGCTGTGGCCGCTGTCGAATCAGCAATAACGGCAAAGGCGCCCACGGCAGTAGGGACTCTCGGTGATTACCGTACGTGTTGCCATGGCGGCGGGCAGCGTGACTTCTGGAGCGCAGAACGGGTGGAAGGGGCCACTGGTGAGCACCAAGGAGAGGACATTACAGGAACTCGACGAAACGGGGGCGCGATATAACGAAACGTAGCCGAGGGCCAGGGAAGCGGAGAGCGGAGCTGGGGGAAGGAGTGCGGGACCATAAATCTCATTTATTTTGAGGCGAAGGAAGCGCTTGAGTCTGCTCCACCGCGGAGGTCACCGAGAGGAGAGCTGAGTGAGTGCACAGCAGGTCCGGCCTGAGCCTGAGCTCCACAGCCCAGGAGTCTCGGGAGCGGAATAGCACAGGTCAAAGCAGGGAACAAGCTCACCCCTGGGACAAAAACCACCCACAAGCCCCTGATTTATGTGCTCATTATATCATATGCTTGGGCCCTGTTACCATTTGGAGACATGGTTAAAAAAAAATCTGTCACCATAGTATTTATAGATCAGTGTACAGTGATGCAAGCAGCCATTTATTATTATTATTATTACTATTACTATTATTATTACTATTACTATTACTATTACTATTATTATTATTATTATTATTATTATTATTATTATTATTATTTTACTTATTTCACATATTATTATGAAAAAGAATAATTGTATGTTTCAAAACTTTTTCGTAGTCCGATAGGTCTTTGTTTTAAGCGGGTTCTAAGTGATTAGCCACTAAGCCTGATTAAATCTGACCCCACTGCTTTCCTAATAACATGTAGCTTTAGTGTCCCTGTGTCCACTGGAAAACTTGATTAAAAACAGTCTGTTTATGGTTTTGGGTGCGTATTTTGATTGGGGGCGGGGGGTGTGAATTCTTTCATGTACGCCGTTGTTCTGGCAGCAGGGGAGTGGACACAGAACGGTCGGGTGTGATGTTGTTTCAAAAGAAGACCCCCTACCTCTCCCCAGCTAATCCCCCCACCCCCCTCATTGTGCCCCATCACCCCATGTACCCCCTGAAGGCAAGCCTGTTGAAGGGGGCACCCAGTTCATTTAAGTCCATGTCTTTAGCAGGCTACTGTTTGGTGTGGCAATTAGTTTATTAATTGTATGGCTTTAAGATAATATGTCGGTCAACACCCCACCTCCCCCCCCCCCTAAACTACAGCCCAGAGGCACAATTCCTTTAATGTTTAAAGGCTGTGTAAAGGCTGTCTGTAATTTTTAAAAATATTCATTTTCAATGTAATAGTTACATTTTACACAAGGAACCAAAGACAAAACTGTTCTATTCAGCTGTTATATGAGACTTTAAATGAACTTTTTCTACCCGAAGAACAAAAAATATTTATACTCACCATGACAGGTCAATTCCTGTTTATTGCATAAATTACAAGAGTATTTGGCAATTTAGAAATAAATACCCATACAGAACAAACATGTCAGACCAGTAATACTCCCCTTTAAAAATACATTCTTTCATCAAAATTAATTCAGAATATTTTACAGTAAGTAAAATATTTTCAGTAAAATGTTCTACGAAATAGGATATACATCATTGTCTTGTGACTTATAGAACACTTTAAGCATGAGAAAAAAAGTCATGACATATGTTGGGAACAGCGAACGTGCAAGACAGCAAACACCTTTGGCTTTTAATTTAAAGGAGATGATGGCACTTGGTGCTCTTTGCTGGGCTTGCACACTGTAAGCGAACACCAGGGACCGTGACCTCGCTGTGTGACCCAACAGCTGACCCAACCCGGCGCTGCGTGACCACCATTCCTAAGTGACCCAACGGCGGCTGATCTCATCTCAAGCCCGACCAACAATTATATATCCGCAGAGTTGAGCTCTGAGATCTGTCAAATATTGAATTTGCCTAAACGTATTTGCCTGGTGATTTATGTGCTTATGTGACAGCATATGATTAAGGAATGAATCTTGTTGTATTTATTTTTAAGCCTTTGTGGTTTTGGGAGGCTGCTACGACAAAAAAAAGTCTGGCAAATGATCCTGTTCATAAAAAAATAAAAAAAAAGAGTTCTTAATAACTAGACGTACTACTCTACATGCTGGAGCTAAGAGTTAGCCTTGGTAAAGATACTTTATGGATATGCAGTTTTAAGCAAGACAGACAGTCCTGACTTCTGTGGGACTTATGCCTGAGGTAGAATGACCTCAGAATGTCACTGTCAGTTCACTGGAGCAATAGCTTCATTTTAACTTTCAGTAAAAGAGCAATAGAGATGTATTTCATAACCAGTGACTAACCCAGTGTTAATGTGGCTCTTCTTTTGGTTATTCATCATGTGTATTTGCTTTACTTGACCCAGGCTAACAGTCTCACAGATGCTAATAAGTAAACAGAAACACCAGGGTTGACGTCTGTCTCTTCTGTTTAGTGTTGAGAGTGGGTTGAGAATGACAGTGAGCTCCACCACGTTTGGGAAAAGGATTTTTTTTCTTCTTGATTTGGCTCTGTATTCTACAATTTTAGATTTGCAATCGAACAATCCACATGTGGTTTAATTGCATACTCTCAGCTATCATTAAATTGTACTTTTATACATTTTCTAATTGCAGCACTTTTTATACATAGCTCCCTGTTTCAGGGCACCATAATGTTTGGGGCATATTAAAGTTATGCCAATGAAAGTAGTTATGTTTAGCCCTTTGTTGCATATTCTTTGTAATACAAGTGTCTTGGAAGAAAAAAAGATGTGGCAGTGAAACTTTTTATTATTATTATTTTCAAAAATATTACTTACTCTGTTTCTATTGAATGTCCCTTGCAGTGTAGGTTTCAGTAGAGTGGAATATCTTGTTCTTGAGATTAAGACCAGAGCCTCCAGTCCCAAACAGGGGACAATAATGAATTGCTTAGAGGATACAATATGTTCCAACCCACTGCTACTTCAAATCTTTCCAGCCAAAGCACACATATCAGCTGAGTACTGTAATGTGTATTGTCACAAACATCACAAGCCACTCACTTCACCAAAGAACACAGAAGCACGGAAAGTCGGCAGTAGTTCATCATGACCTGACCCTAGACCCGGTTAGCCCACGTGTTGCCTTCATATTGTCCACACACTGCGGGGTCACAGGGTCAGCGATGACTCATCCTCGCCGGACACCCTGTGACAAAGCTTTTCCGTTGAACTTTAAACCGTAAATCAATATTATTCATGTAGAAAATTGTCGCTCATCAAAATATCAGTGAACAATTGCTTTCCTACTTCACAGTCCAGAGATGTCGTTTGTTTTCACTACAGAACACATCGATTAATTCGACGTTTCACATAAAAGTCAATGTATGGACAATACTTGATTCTGGACCTGATTTTTGGAGTGAAATGTTCAGCGAGATTTTAGATGTTGCCTCCATCTCTTTAGGTGGGTATCTTTAGGGCAGAGCTTAGCCAGTGTGTTCTCATACATCATCCCGTTAAGTATTCCATATACATTCCACAATCAATAAATTACAGCAAAAACCATACCTTTAACTATTTATACAACAGCGTGATCATGTTTGTGCAGTTCTTTATGGAGTGATGACAGAACAAATGGAAACGGCAAAAAAAATAAATAACACAGAGAATCCACGCATCACAGATTTCCTGGACATCCGTGTTTACACTACAAATCCTCCAAGTTAAACTTTGTACCTTACCTAGGTACCTAACAGGTATGTGCCTGGGGGAGGGAGACAAAGGCCAGTGTTTTGTGTTAAGTCCCCCTTGGCAGGGAGGGGGGGGGGGCAAAAATGACCTAAACACTAAACACATCAGAAAAAAACCACGGCTTTGAAAAGGTGTCCTTTCAGCACGGGCTGCGAATAACAGGGAGGCGGACACGTCGCGTCTGTCACTGGTGTTATGGGTAATAACGGTGGCGACGCCCGCACGCGTGAGCGCTGAGGTCATCCTCCACCGGGCGGAGGTGATCGGGGAGGCGGAGAGGTGAGGAGAAGGACAGAGCACGGGCGAGGGGAGCCTTTGAAGGTGAATTGGGATGAGCGCTCAATTAGAGGAGCGTCTGAAAGAGGGGAGGGAGCAGGTCCAATTGAGCCTGTGGTGTCACAGGTGGGACACACCTGGGCTAATACATCATGGCTGGAGGCTTTGTTTGTATTACATATATTATGTAGCACCCCCCTCCCACACTAACCCAGGTTTACAGCCCTTAGACTTAAGACTTGCGTACCCTGTATTTTTGGAAAAGTGTGAATTTTATGTCATATGAGCAATTTAGAAAGAGTTTCTCAAAAATAATATTTATAAATGCATGGTTTTCTATCAGCTCAGAGGAATCACATTAATATGCTAATATCCAACTGATTGTGCTCTGCCAAGTCATTCTGTTGAACAGTCTGCCCCACTGCATGCTGGGAGCTCCCCTTGGCCACTGTCAAACAGGCAGCTGTGCAGATGTGCCGTCTCCGTGGTGATATAGCATATAGGGGTTGCTGACATCACCCCTCATCACTGGAGGCCGTTGTCTTGTGCCGATGACTCGCACCTGTGCAGCGTCTGTCCACAGGTCCGGACACACACGCGCGCACACACTCCTTCACACACACACACACACAAACACTCATACACACATACACATGCTCCCACACACACACTCCCTCACACACACACACACACACTCCTGCACACACACACACACACACACACACTCATACACACATACACATGCTCCCACACACACACTCCCTCACACACACACACACAACACACACACACACACACACACACACACTCACACACTCCCTCACACACACACACACACACACACACACACTCCTTCACACACACACACACACAAACACTCATACACACATACACATGCTCCCACACACACACTCCCTCACACACACACACACACACACACGCACACAGACACTCACACACTCCCTCACACACACACACACACACACACACACACACACACTCCCTCACAGACACACACACACCTGGCCAAGCTGTGAGTCAGGGAGAGAATGTGCAGCCAATGTCCCTATGGCTCATGTGCTTATTCACTGCACTGTCCAGCTGACTAATGATAATAACAATAATAATAATAATAATAATAATAATAATAATAATAATAATAATAATGGAAAAAAATAAAAACATTTCACTCCTGTCCTTTCTCATGAAGGGGAGATTATACAGGTCAGACCTGTGAAGTTACCCTTTCCCCTAATCATGTTCCAAATGATTATCTCACTTATTTATTGATATTGGATTAATCAGGCAATAAGTAAAACATATAGATGACCATGCAAATTATTTTATACAAATACGGACTACTGACTCATATAGACAAGCAGAGGTTATCATTTTGGGTGAGTTATTGACATATTTTCTGAATTATCTGAGGACGATCTGCAGATGGTTACATAACCAGAGGCATGAATAACTCATGATGCCTGCTTCATGGAAGAGCGTGTTAATCTGCACAGTGAAGGATTGGGTTAATTCTCAGGATTCCTGACAGCTAGAGTGGAGAGATGGGCCTGAGGCTGGGTGGGATATGGGGGTTTTCTTTTTGGGGGGGGGAGTTCTCTGTGAAAGGGTGAAATCCTCCTCTTAGCCGCAGGTGTGAGGAAGAAGGTATTCGGTTAATCCATAAGAGCGCCGATCAATTTTGGCCACCAGGGCCAGGAGGGTTGCCCCCGGTTACCACAACCCCCCAATTACCCCCCCCCCCCCCCCCCCCCCCCATCCCCTCTGGGCTACACTGCTCACTGTGTAAGTTCATGCCCAAACAGCACACTCCGGTTTGGGGATACGTGCAGTTTGGCATGTGGCCATGCAAAACTGCGGGGGAAGGGCTATTTATTTTGAGTGTAATCATTGAGCAGGGCACTAATGTGACGAAAGAATGAAGTGGGTTTACACAACAGGCACCGGCCTACAGCCAGCCCCTGTATCTCGGTGGTTTTCCGAGCTGTGGAGAGGTGTAGAATACAGGGGAAGTCTGGACTTGAAAACGGCAGCCCGCAGTCGTAGCTCCCCGCGCTGTTTCTACCCTGTGAGCGGCGAACACCTGAAAGACAATCCCCCGCAGACACCTACCCATAAAATACCAAACGTTTCGGATGACATCATGCTAGGATTCCTCGACAAGTTTCATCCGGCCACGTTTCTGCACACCATCGAAGGCCGAGCTCGCTCCCTGTCAGCGAATATCAGCTGTCAATGGCTCTTACACAGCAAGACACATTTCTGACTGATTATTGCAATCGAGGGAACATTGCGCTTGCGCTTGGGGTGACTGCTTCTGCTCGCGGTACAGTTTTCACGGCGACCCCGTGCATAGGCTTTTCTTGCTCGTTCTGCTCCATGTCAGGTCGTGTACATATTTGGTTGGGGCGAGGAGAGGACAGCCCTTTGAAAGGGTAGCGGGTCTGTGAAGGCTCTGCTGTCAATCACGCTGTTGACGCTCGGTAATTCCCCGTGGTGGTGTTGAGTGACAGGGATCCCTGTGATCTGAGCGTGGGGGGCGGTCCTTGGGCTTCTCCTTCCTCACTTTCCGTGGAGGCCTCGCTCCCTCCTCATGAAGGGGCGCAGTGTACCTGAAGATCTGATCGAAGGCCTTTGATAAAGGAGAGCTTCTGGAATACAGAGGTCTCTCTCTTCCTCTTATCTCCCGCTCTTTCGGTCGCCGACTCCACGCTGTTCTCCCCTTACTGTTATCTGCCTGATGTATTTTCTTCTCTATCTATCTCCACCTAGCTCCTTTGATCTCCATCTCTCTCTCTCTCTCTCTCTCTCTTTCCGCCCCTCCACTCACACTGGTTTCCCCCACCCTTGTCGCATCAGTTCAGAAGAAGAAGGCCTGTCGGCCTCATGTGCTAACATGCGATTTGCTGGCACGCCACTGGCAACTTAGCATCAGTAGCATGTACACCAAGGTAAATAACGCATGTAATTTTAATATCACAAGCCGATTGTGCCTGTGTGTAAACAATAAAATATCTACCAGTGCAGCATATCCTTTCCATTTTTTAATAGTATACCAATCAGAGCAAAAAGAAGATTGTTAGAAAAAAAAAGGACAACCTATGCAAAAAGATCCCTGTGAGGCTTCTGAGAATTCAAGCAGGCTTCTTTAGTGTAATAGGAGTTATTCCAGGTTTGCTGAAGCATGGACATTTTTCCAAAAATAAATGTAAGTAACCCGCCCCTCTCAGTCTCTCCGTCTCTCTCCAGGTCAGTAGCGCACAGCGTGAGAGGGGAGCACGAGAGAGGGCTGAAGGGGGCCGGGGTTTGTAACTCATCCTGAAGCCCAAAATCCAAGGGCCCTTCACGGAGGAAAGGTGATCCTGCTGGGGGACAGATAGGGATCTGAGACTAAAGCAGGTCAAAGCATTCCTTCCCCCAGACATGGCCTGGCCTGTCCGTACTCTTAACCTCTCACCCCTCCTCCCTGCCCCGACCCTCTGCAGACCGTGGGTAAACACCGGCACACAGCGGTCTAAAACGCCCCCTTCCTCCATCCATTACTCCACTGTCAGCAACACACATCTACCCCAGTACCATATAAACTTAATTTAGCTTTGAATGCTCGTTAATAGACTCCATAAATACAATATGTGAAAGCCGTCTGCTGTCTAGAGTTTTGAGAATAGCAGTAGCCTGCTTTAACAATCACTTTTAAGCCACTAAGAATGCACTGCAAAATGCAATGCAATGAAAGTTCAGTTAATAAAAGCACTCACTAAAATAAATGAGAAATAGTAGAGGCAGAGACAATGAGAATATAGCCTAAGGCGGCACAGGTTGTTACTGGCATTCTAAGCATGAGTATGTATGGATATCCAGTCGGTACACATAGCCGAGGTATGACATTAAGCAGCTAAGTCCAGTTAGACCATGTCAATTAGTGGTAGATCTGCATCACCTGTCTGTGTTTGCCATGTTTTTCTGCATGGTGAGCAATAAGTGCCTTCAGTGTTTCGTGTTGCGTGAGTCAACCCAACTTTGTGAATCTGCTCATTCTTTTAAAGCTTGTCAATGAGGGCTAAGGGAGCGTCATTAAATGGGAGACCAAATCTGAAAGGGCATGAAAGGGTGTGACATACCTATATCATCACCCGTCCTGTCACATGTTCACCGTTAACTGCAGTCCATTCAATTGGGCACGACTCATTAAGTTTTTCTTAGCTAGTATGACACTGTAGGGAGCACATACGACCCCTATGTTTAGTATTTAGTCAACCTTTAGCATCTTACCATGTTTTGCCATTCCATGTACCGTGCCCTTAGGGCGTCCTTTAAAACGTCTATTCTGACTAAAGAACTGGATTGATCACAAGATGTTTGCTGCTTGCTAAACTGTGTATGACGCTACAACTGTGTGCAACAATATAAACAACTCTGAAAAAGGGTGTCTGTTAAATAATAAATGCATAATAATAATTATACTAGTTATACTAGTATACTAGTAATATTTTAAACATGGCCACCTTTATCTCCAGGTTTAACGGGCTTAATGATTCCTAAATCATGTCTTTGTCTTTGCTGATATGTGCTGAGTATCCTCAAGCAAAATCATATATAAGTACAATACAAATGTACCATCACTGCCATTGCTTGAACACTTTACTGAGTCACAAGACAACCGCTCTCATACTGGGCTCAATTAAAAGGTAAAGGTCAATCTTCCGAGAGAAACTGCACAAATCTGCCTACAGATTCTGATACCTTGGTTCTGTCCTTAAAGGGGAGGACAGTTATTTGGATAATCTCGACTGGGCTGGTACAAGCATTCCACCAACAAAAGAACCTGATGCTTTAAAAGCTGGGCTGTCCTGTCCCATTACCACTCACAGTGCAAGAGGAGAACAAGAATAATGGCAGTAGTTCTCTTTTTTCTTTTTTGTTTAGGATGCCATTATGTTCACAAAGCCACCCCAGGCCTTTCATGCAGCCCTAAGGTTTGACCCTGAGTTTATTTTTTCTCTCAGCCGCAGGTTCTTGTGCGTCCAGCTCCCAGAAATGGAAAAGGTGGGTGGAAATGCTTCTTTTAGAAATGGTCAAGGTGGGCGAGCAACGGCCGTGATAATTCCCCGTAAGGGTCAGCCAGGGAAATGAAAAAATAAATAAAATAAAGAGGACGAGAGCATTCTGCACCCACTTAGCGCCTGTCCGTTCCCTCTGACACCAAAAATAACTCCCAGAAAGGCCTTTCTTCCAGGTCGTTTCCCTCCCTCAATGCTCCCGCCTTCCTCTAGGACTCTCCCTTATTGCCTTATTGTCCAGCCTTTCACATGCAGCAGAGAGGCCCGGGGGTGCGGGGGGGGGGGCTCGTCCGGGGTGCTTCAGATATCAGCGTTGCATGAAAGCAGAGGCATGTCCTACAGCCATAAGGATGGCAGCTCCATTGGGCCAGTCAGCCGGTGGAGATGTGGTGTAAACACAGAAACACAATGTCACACAAGCACGTACACATACCCCTCGGTGATGAGCATTACAATGCCGTCTCTGTTGTTTCCCTCCACCCCATCACTGTCTAGCTCATTGCCTGGTTTGCTCTTCTGTTCTCACTCCTCATCCTGTTATGGGTACGCACACGCAACAAGAAAGACACAATGCATTTAGGGAATTTCCCCTCCGAGAGATAAATGCTTATTTGAATTCCTTTTCTTTTTCCTTCTCCCAGGTTTGACAGTAGTATCTCGCCATACATATGCAGTGAACCAATGATGTCTCTCCGCACATCACCCTCAGCCCAAATAAAGCAGGTACCCTGACATGTTTGGGTGATGATAAGGTGATTACTGAAATCAACACCTTTGCTTTTGGGAGATACCTGCACCACGCCTACAGATGTACACCTGTGTGTTCAAAGGGCATTCGTCACAGAATGTGACTCACTTAGGAAAATGACTCATCGTTCCATCCACAGATATTGGCCTGTCATTGGCTGAGCCATGTCATTGGCAGAGCCACACACAGGCCTGTCTGTGTTCAGTGTCAGTGAGGTAGTGTCTGGATGGGCCTCGATCTTGTGCGCCCGTCAATAGTACCCCCCCCCGCCATCTCCTGGTTCACCTCAACTGGGGAGATCCCCAGACCCAGCCCTAATCTCCCTCATTTGTCAGAGCGGCAGTTTCCCTCCAAGGTCAAAAGCGCTGCCTGGCCTCCAGCGTAAACAGTGCCAGTGTGCTGTAAACGGCAGTTGGGACCAGAGAGAGATGGGAGAGTCATATTTAGCAGCAGAGGTTAGCAGGGCATGGAAACACACCTTTTTTTTTTTTTTTACCCCCTTCGGAGTTTAGACAGGCTTAACAAAACATCCGAGGCCTCACAAGACGAACAGACACACGCTTCCTCCCAGGTCCTCTCTCTAATCTCCGTAAAAGGCCTTTTTTTACAGGGCTGGAGAGACAGAGGGATCTGCCAGGGAAGAACAAAGCCACGGAGGAAACCCGGAAGGCAGCGGCGAGGGCCTCTGTAATTTATCACCTGGGGGCCCCGGGCAGCCCGCGTTCCGTAGGACTTTAAAGCCGTCTGCACCCAGCCGTTTTCCGCTCCTCTCTGGGGCATTGTATGCATGATGGAATAAGGATGGATAAGCCCAGGAAAAAAGAAAAGAAGAAGATGAATAAGACAAAGATTTGAGCGTTGACTGACATTCCTGATCTGACCAACGACAAGTCAACAAACTGACTCACTCTAGCAGACTCTTTCAGGACATAACAATAGGGGACTCAACTTCTCTCTAACACAAACACACATGCACACACACACACACACATACAGAGAGAGAGACTGAACACACAACTGTTGTGCTTATTGTACATTTAGTTTGGTTTTTACAGTATTCTCTGGTTCCATTATATTGTAAGCTATTGTTGTACATTGATAATCCAGTGTTTGTCTGCGTGATGTGTGTGTGTGTGTGTCTATACCTTTACCAAAATAACCAGCCTTCATACATCACATGCACAAACAGATTTGACACAAAGCCCATAGGGTGACGCACTTCAATACGTTGACCTTCAAGAATCACTGAGTCACAGGTCATCTGCAAGCTTCAGTCCTTGACAAGACCTTTCCCAAGATCACTGTGTGAATCATCTTTGAACACTCTATGACAACCATTGCATTACCTATAGTCTGGCAAATTATAATAATTATCTGAAACATAACGGCGAGTTCAATTAATCTGTCTCATGTACATATTTATGAATATGCTACTTGGAAATCAGGGATGACCAATCGTATCCAAAAACAGCCGGTATGGGCACAGGTTTGGTTTTAGCCCAGCATACGATGTCTGATTCAACTAATGAACTAATCATGGTCTTCAATAAAAAACCTTGTAAAGCATAATCAGTCGTCTTACTGATGGGCTAAAACAAAAACCTGCACGCCCGTTCCGGATATGATTGGACACCCTGGTCTAAATAGACGCACACATGTGCTATGCACTAGAGTCCCCATGCGCAATGATTTTATTATTTTTTTTTTTACATAGTGTATGGGCACTTCAATATCGATGCTTGCCTGCCACCGTGTGGTGTGACATAGCTGCAGCAAGATATTAAATGGGATTTCATTAACATAGAAATCAAAGTAAAATACACCGTAGCCTACTCGATTTCAAATCCAGCCTTTTGGCATCACTTCATTAATCGGAATCATCTGAAGGCTATTGAAAAGGTGGTGGAAGAAAAAAAAAACTATAGTGTGGTGATTCAAAACAACGGAACGGTTCTACGGTTTAAGCTGCAATTGAATAAGTGTTTGCAACAATGCAGTGGTGTTAAAAATTATACCATCTACTATCACAACATAGTCTGCATCTAATATAGTAGCTTCATCAAGTTTGCATGTGGTCAAAGACTTGAATGCTGCTGACCACTGTTTCAAGAAAACACCTGTTGGCCAAAAAATCTTTCTGGCCAGGCACCACATCTCGGTCTAACTTCCCGAAACTACGGAAAAGGTGAACGCTTTGACGTCGTCATTTAAAATTCCGTCATTACGTTTTCATGCGTCGCTCTGGGTAGGGAGGAAGCGGGGTGGCGACTGGCATCCATATCAAGGAGGAGCAATTGCTTTTCAGATAATACAGCGAACGGGCCGTTACATATATAGTATTCTGGTATTGTAATAACATAAAACCTTAGACCTCAGGAAGCCGGTCGGGTTAAAAGTCGAGGTGTCCGGGCAAGCAGGGGACAGCCATGTCAGAAACATACGGTAGGTGTAGGCAAAACAACACCCGCACGGAACTGTAGCTAGCTAGCTATTTAGCAAGCTAACCGGCTAATTAAGGTCCTTGATGTGTTACTAGCTAAACTAGCTAGCTACCTTAGCTACGTAGCGAATTGAGTTAGGACGACAATACATTGTGTAGCTAAACTATATGACGGTCCAAAATCAACTAAACTACTGACCACTGTCAACACGAATAACTGGCTAGCTAATCTAGCTAAGTTGGATGAACTTCGTTTCGGACGCGTTACACCAGCAGAGCTAGCAGCCATCTACTTCCTTTAAAACTAGGCTAGGCGTCGCTAGCTAGCTAGCTTGTTATTAACCGAGCTCAATACTAAGCAATAGTAATACTATTGGTGAGCTGTGGTTGGGTTATTATGTTGACAGCTAAATATCCTTAGCTTGCCCAGCTAACTCGAAAGAAACTGGAGTTTAACAGTAGCTATGCCTATCAGAAGTTGTCTAGCTAAGCTTTAGTGTCGTGACGTTAGTTCGTAGGAATACGGATGTATTTTGTGTCTTGATTGGCTAGCTAGGTCGTAACAGCTGTTAGCTGACGTTAGCTACCTAGCCATTTCGGAGAGCCTAGCTAGCAAGCCAATATCCCTGCCATCTGCCGGTCGTTTAAACGTGTCTCGCAGTGATGTAAACAGACTGTCCTCACGGTGGACCGAAGTTTCTGGATTGAGGTTCGGCGTGGTTGCTAACGAGCTAAATGACGTTTGTCGCGAACACTAGAGCTAAGTAAACACTAGCTATGTGACTGGAACTGCATCTACTATGCTGTCATGAGTTTTTCACCAAACATTTTTGATAAACAATATGTGTCATTACAAAATGCTATGCGTGGGGCGTATGTCATGTGTGCTGGACAATCTAATTTTAAAGGCTCACGCTAAAAACCAAACAAGTGTGACAGCTCATGCGTGGGATCTGTCGTCTTTTGATCCGTCCACCGCCGCTTGGCTATCTTAATAATTAGCTATTGCCTGCGTGTGGCTTAAATTCCATAAACGAAGTCACGTACTTTTGTTTTGCATAATGGAAATGTTGAAGTGCTATGTGTCATGATGGTTTTGGTTTGTATTTATGAGGCACTTGTCACAGAGCTTTTTGCAGTTAAATTGGGCGGTGGATTACCCTGAATTGCCAGCATATTATGAGCCATTACATCAACAGTCTCAGGCAAAGGTGCATACTTAACTCGGCTGTGCTTTGGGAGTTGCCATATGGATGTGGCTTGGCCCGCACAGGCAGGGCTATTGACTGTATGATTGCTGGGGGGGGGGGGATAATAACCATGACTCAATCCTGCTGGTGTCCAGACATGTCTTATATTTCTGAGCTCTTGTGTCAGTAGCCTGATACATTTCTTGCAGTGCCTTTAACAGGCAACAAATAGAAATAGTTGCCTTTGAAATGGCAGCGCACACACATGAAACGGCCTTCGCAGGCTTAAGCTGCTGGAACTCCTCCCCCATCCTTTTCTTCCCTTCCCTCTCCCATGCTCAGAAATGCAATACCAGACGGTGCACTCTGGC